>NC_139654.1:17018087-17227375 GCF_951799395.1 Argentina silus
CGTTAACTGATCGTCAGGTGGGAGGGGATGCCACCCTGCTAGTCATCAACAATCACAGAATCTGCATTTATTTCGTAACGAGCGCAGAGCGACAGCCTCTGCGACAGCCTACTGACACGAAGACTCCAGACACAGACATAGGAGTCTATCTGTGGAGTCTCCAGACACAAAGACTGTGTACAGCGTTCGGCCTGTAGAGGGAGCTACAGGACCGTGGCCAGGGTTGTGTCGGTGAGGCTTCGTTGCACACCTGTTGCAAATAAAGCCTCGTTGACTAGTGCTTAAGATGTGTGTGCCTCTGCTTTTTCAGACTGTGTCATAATAAACGGGACTAAAAATCCCTCAGTAAAGATACTGCGTCTGCCTCTGTGTACAACGGACTTTGTTACATTGGCGCCCAACGTGGGGCACAGAGGCAGACGCAGTATCTTTAGTGAGGGATTTTTAGTCCCGTTTATTATGACACAGTCTCTGGCTTTTCAGCTCTTAGTAGTGGACCCACGACTTTTCAGCCGTCGTATCTCCTCTCGCTCCTTTTCCGCCGTTCCCAGCCGACCTCCTGAAAAAGCAGAGGCACACACATCTTAAGCACTAGTCAACGAGGCTTTATTTGCAACAGGTGTGCAACGAAGCCTCGCCGACACAACCCTGGCCACGGTCCTGTAGCTCCCTCTACAGGCCGAACGCTGCATGTCCCCCCACAAAGACATAGGAGTCTATCTGTGGAGTCTCCAGACACAAAGACATAGGAGTCTATCTGTGGAGTCCATCGAGGAAGGCCTGAGAGGAAGGCCATACTACGAAGTATTTTTATTCTATCTTGATAATTTCTTTATTACCCCGAGTGTATTGTGGATACCCTCTCCCTCTACACCGGCAAAAAATCACAATGTGCTTTCTCCCCATTCTTGTTATTTCCTCCATTAGGAGGACACATCGACGCTACACCTCCACTCGCAACCCTTCCAATCTAATCTACCCACCATGCTCAACTGACCATGACCTCACTGTCACGGGAGGACTTTGGAACTGCCAATCGGCGGTCAGTAAAGCAGAGGCTATCTCAGCCTATGCCTGCTTCATGTCTCTCCACTTCCTTGCTCTCACAGAGACATGGATTACACCGGATAACACAGCTACCCCGGCAGTCCTCTCTGATGCCTACTCCTTTTCTCATTCCCCTAGACTCTCTGGTCGAGGAGGAGGAACAGGACTCCTCATCTCGCCTAAGTGGTCACATAATGTCCTTCCCCTGTCACACCTGTCCATATCCTCTTTTGAATTCCATGCTGTTTCTATCACCTCCCCTGTCAAACTTCACATTGTTGTTGTCTATCATTCTCCAGGTCAGCTTGGACACTTCTTAGATGAGATGGATGTCCTTCTCAGCTCCTTCCCTGAGGATGTCATACCGCTCACACTACAGGGAGACTTCAACATCCATCGGAGAAGCTTCACTCATCTGGAACACTTGATCTTCTATCCTCCTTCGGCCTTACCCTGTCCCACTCTCCTCCCACTCATAAGGCGGGCAATCAGCTTGACCTTGTCTTCACAAGATCCTCCCATACCTCAAACCTCACTGTTACCTACCCCCCTTCCGGTTTCGGACCATCATTTTGTATCCTTCTCCCTCCCTCTCAAATGCTCACCCTCCCAACCAGTCTCTACCCACACTGTGTCCTCTCGTCACAGCCGGCGCACCCTCTCACTCACCACTCTTACTTCCTCTGTCTTATCTGCCCTACCCTCTGTTGAATCCTTCTCTCTTCTATCCACTAACGCAGCTTCCTCTACCCTCCTGTCCTCTCTTTCCTCATCCTTCGACTCTCTGTCCACAGATCTCAAGGCCAGCACCATCCACTCCACTGATGATCTAGACCCTTATCTCTCTCTCCTCCTCAACTACACCTTATCTGCATCAGCTGCTAAAGCCTTATACTACCATTCCAAAATTCAATCCGCTGTCTCTGACCCAAGGAAACTTTTTTCCACATTTTCCTCACTCCTCAACCCTCCTCCTCCCCCTCCTCCCTCCTCTCTGTCTGCCGATGACTTTGTCACCTACTTTGAAAAAAAGGTTAATGACATTAGCAGCTCCTTCCCTCTACCTCTCACCAACAATGCTACCTCTCCTCCCAAACCCACTGCGCAACACCCAGTCTCTGGTTTATCAGATTTCTCCCCCCTCTCCCCTGAGGATGTTCGAAAGCTGGTCACATCCAAGTGGGCAACCACCTGCCCCCTCGATCCTATCCCCTCCCCCTTTCTCCAATCCATTTCCAAAGACCTCCTTCCGTACCTTACCACTTTAATCAATTCCTCTCTATCCACAGGATCTGTCCCAGCTGCCTTCAAGACAGCCAGAGTCAAGCCTCTTCTCAAGAAACCAACTCTTGACCCAACTCTTGATCTCTTCTCTCCTTCTTATCTAAAACCCTTGAACGTGCTGTCTCTAACCAACTGTCTAACTACCTCCTTCAAAACAACTTCCTTGACCCTCACCAATCCGGCTTTAAAGCTGGGCACTCTACTGAAACTGCTCTCCTCGCTGTCACAGAGGCTCTCCACTCCGCTCAAGCTTCCTCCCTCTCCTCTGTTCTCATTCTTCTGGACCTGTCTGCTGCATTTGACACAGTAAACCACCCAATCCTTCTCTCCACCCTCTCAGAATTGGGCATCTCTGGCTCTGCACTCTCCTGGTTTTCATCCTATCTGACCGATCGCTCCTACCAGGTGACATGGATAGGATCGCTGTCACCACTGGTGTCCCCCAGGGCTCTGTCCTTGGGCCTTTACTGTTCTCTCTCTATACCAAATCTCTCGGCTCTCTAATTTCTTCACATGGTTTCTCCTACCACACCTACGCAGATGACACTCAACTTTTCTCTCCTTCCCCCCTTCTGACTCACAGGTGGCAACACGTGTCTCGGCATGTCTTGCAGACATTTCTGCTTGGATGTCAGCCCACCACCTAAAGCTCAACCTTGACAAGACTGAGCTGCTTATCCTCCCAGGGAAAGTCTGCCCTCTCCAAGACTTCTCCATCACAGTAGAAAACTATACAGCCAAGAACCTTGGGGTGATCCTTGACAACCGCTTATCCTGTGTGGCGAACATCACAGCGACAGCACGCTCCTGTAGATTCTTCCTCTACAACATAAGAAGGATACGTCCATTCCTCACCAGAGAAGCAGCACAACTTTTGGTCCAAGCACTTGTAATCTCTCGCCTTGACTACTGCAATGCACTCTTGGCCGGTCTCCCCGCCTCCACCATCAGGCCTCTGGTGTTCAATCTCCCCAAATTTCCCCATGTCACCCCCCTCCTTCGCACCCTTCACTGGCTCCTGGTAGCAGCTCGCATCAGATTCAAGACCCTGGTACTTGCCTACCGGGCGGCAAAGGGAACAGCCCCTCCCTACTTACAAGCAATGGTCAAAGCCCTGCCCAATCACTCCGCTCTTCCACCTCGGCTGGCCGCCTGGCACCGCCGCCTATACGTGGATGCAGCAGCCGCACTACTCGGTCACAGCCTTTCACTGTCCTGACGCCAAGCTGGTGGAACGAGCTTCCCACTGCTGTCATGACTGCAGAGTCACTACCAATCTTCCGCCGTAGATTGAAGACCCACCTCTTCAGGCTGCATCTTAACGGTCCCTCCTAAAGACCTCTTCATCCCCACTACCCCCATGTACAAGTTTCTCTCCTGTAAATACATTTAAAAATAAATTAATTGTGACTGCCAATAGCCCCTGGTCCTACCATAGATTACTTTTTCTTATGATTTACATTTTACATTTATGGCATTTAGCAGACGCCTTCATTCAAAGCGACTTACAACAAATACATTTGTTTAAGTAAGTGAATCATCTATCCATCAGTCATCATAAGATAAAGTAATCAATGCTCAGACCAGGGGCCATAGGCAGTCACAATGCTAGAAGAAGGTTTTTTTTTTATTAACAGGAGAGAAACTTGTACAGGGGGGTAGTGAGGGTGAAGACGTCTTTAGGAGGGATGACGATGACTGATGGATAGATGATTCACTTACTTAAACAAATGTATTTGTTGTAAGTCGCTTTGGATAAAGGCATCTGCTAAATGCCATAAATGTAAATGTGGAATGTAATGTGTTGACTGGTAGTTTGTGGGATAATCACTCTCTGTAGGACTGCTGATAGGTGGGAGGGGCTTACACCTCTGCTACGCAATCAGCAATTTGTGAATTCCCTTTTAAGCCTCACTGATCTGACAGCACCAGCTGTAGCGTCAGCCTCCTCTTCTAACACTCGGTGCACAAAGACAAGGGAGTCTATCTGTGGGAGTCCATCGAGGAAGGACAGAGAAGGGCCACACAGCTGAGTATTTGTTTTCGGTATTGTTGTCATTGTAGATGGATTTGAAGACGGGGTGATTATTAAACTGGTCTGAAAATATGATGAGCATGGGAAGTACAGCTGTTGGCTAAAATTGTGACCACTACATTGTCTTTACACGTGTGAATTACTCTCTGTGTTTGTGAGCCAAAGGAATTGCTTGATCATCTGCAATCACTTTGTGTTTTGGGTTCATTGTGTCACAGCAGAATATGCACACCTAGCCGACGTCCTGTTGGCGATTAAATCTTCACACCCCTTTTTCACTATTATGACATTTGAATGTTTCATAGATGTGTATATCGTCATATTTGATGTTATTTTCATTATTGTGTGATGTTTCTTTCCAGTATTTTGCTATGCATCTTTGATTATGCTACACAGGAATTCAGTCAAATGGTCAATCAGCTCATTACAATAAGGAATTGGAATGTAAATAGTATTGCAACGCTAGCTCCGGATCCAGCTGAAGTCCTGTGGAAAACACTGTTCATGAGTTGAATACTATTGTTGTTACAATTTGCCAGGAGGTCTCCCCCATTTGATAAAAGGTCTTTTTAAGTTTTCTGTAGAAATTCCATTTGATCTTGGGATGGTATCAAATATTTTCAGAATCTTGCTTCGAGGAGACTGCTTACCCGATCTCCTACATGAGTTAGCATGTATAGTCTTGCTAAAGACAATCTTATTTTTAATTGATTTGTTTTCTAGAACCATCGACTACTACGACTCTTGTCTAAATAAATCTCCTGAATTGATGATTATGCTTCTCTCATTTGTCCGAGAATGCAACAGATGAATCTGTATGCTAGGATAATCTGCTAGAACTATGCTTTGAATACCTAATGACCCGGTCAAGCCTAGAAATGACTTTATGATCACTTAGTTTGTGATTGCATGACCCAATGCTCAGTGCACAATACGGTTCAAGTGTCCAGTTGGCGTTCAAAGCATTGTGATTTCAGCAATTATCTCATAATTGGGAGAGATATGTCCGACATATAGCATGTCAGGAGATATCTCTTACATAGCTAGTTATTTGTATTATATATTGTATGAAACATTTAGGAATTGCAACCATTTTTATACACAGTCCCCTATTTTCAGGGGCTCAGATGTAATTGGACAAATTAACAATCATGAATAAAACTTTCATTTTTCACCTTTTACCTCCTTAATTGATAAATATAACGAAGGAATAGCCCACACATGTCCATGAAACAGCTTTTAAGTCAATTGTCCAATTACTTTTGGTCCCTTGAAAAAGAGGGGGCTACATATAAAAGAGCTGTAATTCCTATACCCTTCCTACAATTTGGATGTGAATACCCTCAAATTAAAGCTGAGAGTTTGCACTTTAAGCCCATATTCATTATATAACTGTAACTTCAATATGTTTTGGTAAACAGCTAAAATAACTTAAAAATTGTGTCAGAGTCCAAATATATATGGACCTAACTGTATATCTTTAGAAATCTATGAGGGTAAGACCCTTTAGACAGAGGATTTAACCAGTCTGGCCATTCTCCTCTGACCTCTGGCATCAACAAGGCATTTTCACCCAGAGAACTGCCGCTCACTGGATATTTTCTCTTTTTCGGACCATTCTCTGTAAACCCTAGAGATGGTTGTGTGTGAAAATCCCAGTAGGTCAGCAGTTTCTTAAATACTCGGACCAGCCTGTCTGGTACCAACAACCATGCCACGTTCAAAGTCACTTAAATCACCTTTCTTCCCCATTCTGATGCTCGGTTTGAACTTCAGCAGATCGTCTTGACCATGTCTACATGCCTAAATGCATTGAGTTGCTGCCATGTGATTGGCTGATTAGATATTTGAGTCACCGAGCAGTTGAACAGGTGTACCTAATAAAGTGTCCGGTGAGTGTATATACATATATTTAGAAGTTTTTACATTAACGCCTATTGTCTATTATACAGTCATGAGAAAAAGTTAGGACACCCTATGAAAACCTTTGTCTTTTTCAACATATTCAAACATATGGACATTTGATATTCATTTGAACAATATTGAAAAATTTAGGTAATAAAACTAAACAAATACAACTGAAACAAATTATTTAAAAAATGATTGGTAAAATGTAATTAATAGAAATGCAATCTTCTTGTGAGGAAAAAGTTAGGACACCCCCACATTTAGTTCCACTTAAAATGCCTAAAATTATAATCAAGAGCACCACATCAGGTGCAAATGATTAGAACATCGTTACAGAGGATTTTGGAGGAGCCTGTCCTATTTAAACCTCAGACATTTAGTTTGGTTTGCTCTTGATTGTTGAAGTGAGTTGCATCACCATGGCGAGATCAAAAGAGCTCTCTGAGGCCTTCAGAAGAAAAATTGTAGATGCATATGAGTCTGGGAAGGGATATAAAAAGATCTCCAAACAATTCGAAATTAGCCATTCCACTGTCCGGAAAATAATTTACAAGTGGAGAACATTTAAAACCACCACCAACATGGCCAGGTCAGGCCGCCCAAGCAAGTTCAGCCCAAGAGCTGACCGAAAGATGCTTAAAGAAGTCTCCAACAATCCCAGAATGTCATCACGGGACCTACAGGTATCTCTTGCCACAATTGATGTCAAAGTACATGCATCCACCATAAGAAAGAGACTGAACAAGTTTGCATTACATGGGAGGTGTGCAAGAAGGAAACCCCTGCTGTCAAATCAACATCAACACAATCAACACAAAAAACATCAGAGCAAGACTAAAGTTTGCCAGAGAACACCAAGAGAAAGACCAGAACTTCTGGAACAATGTGCTTTGGACAGATGAATCCAAAGTTGAACTATTTGGGCACAGTAAGAGTAGACATGTTTGGCGCAAAACCAAGACAGCATTTGAGAACAAGAACCTCATACCAACTGTGAAGCATGGGGGTGGAAATGTCATGGTTTGGGGCTGCTTTTCTGCAGCAGGGCCTGGTCAGCTCACCATCATAGAATCCACTATGAATTCTGTATTGTATCAGAGGGTGCTTGAGGAAAATGTGAGACCATCTGTTCGAAAGTTGAAGCTGAAGCGGATGTGGACCATGCAACATGACAATGACCCAAAACATTCCAGTAAATCTACCAAGGAATGGCTCAAGAAAAAGAAATTGAGAGTTCTGGAATGGCCAAGTCAAAGCCCGGATCTTAATCCTATTGAGATGCTGTGGATTGATTTGAAACTGGCTGTGCATGCAAGACACCCCTCTAACATCCCACAGCTGAAAGAATTCTGCAAGGAGGAGTGGGAAAAACTTTCTCCCAATCGATGTCAGAGACTTGTAGACAGTTATAAGAAACGTCTAATTGAGGTTATTTCAGCCAAGGGGGGCAATACTAGCTATTAGGGCATGGGGTGTCCTAACTTTTTCCTCAGTAGGAATTGGCATTATTGTTAATTTTTCGTTAAATAAATGATTACAAAGTTACATTTTCATTGTTTTTTGTTCAATTACATCCCCTTTATCTATAGATATTGTTAGAAAGAAGATAAAATATTGATATGTCCATATTTTTAAAAGAATAACTTAATATTTTGGGGGGTGTCCTAACCTTTTCTCATGACTGTATAATGAATGGTTAATTGTCTCTTGAACAAATTTTAATTTCCCTCAATGTCAATCAGATTGTATCTGTTGCCGGAATAGTATGATGTATTACTCTTATATTCCTCGCTGCTGACCCTATTACAGGAGTTGAATTGAGGTAGTTGTTAGCAATGATCATGCAGTGGACCCAAGTGCTGAGAGATACTCAGACGACAGCGTAAAGTAAATCAAGGAGAGTTTTTAATGAGAGAACTGGGGCAAGGCACACAAACAAACACTGGGGGGAAAAAGGCTAAAATAAAGGTGGAGAAAACCAAGCTCTGTTAACTAAGGTACGCGCTTAACAAGCGGAATAACTAGAACAAAAGAAATGCGAAACTGGAACTAGGGCAATGGGGTAAACGACTAGGATTGCGGAACAGACGGGCAGACAGGGTACTCACAGACAAACAGGGAGAATCTCCGACAAAGACATGGGGAACACACAGGCTATATATAACCAACAGGAGACAGAATACACAGGTGAAACGAATGCTGATAGATTGGGAGGCCACTGGCCCCGTACCGCCAGAGGAGGGCACCAGAGTCACCAGACAGCAACCTCAGGCGTGACAGGTAGTGAGCTTCTTGCGCAGGTTTCGCGCTGTCCCATGTGTGCACCACGAGGACAGTGGGAAGACGCGCCATGACTCTCACACTCCATTCATATATATCATGGTAACGATTCACTGTGCCAGTGTTGTGTAAATACAGCAATGGATTTTATAGTTGAGTTGCTCCAAATGATAGGTGTTTAATAGCGTATTTTGGACGATGTTCAGTTTATTTGTTACATCCCTATCCCAGTAATTCCGTATCAATAAGTAGCCTACCTCTGAGACCAGGCATGTCCTTTATCCCTTCTTTAAAATCTGAGATGTGAGAGGGTTGAATGTTTAAAGTTGATATGCATGCCTTGTCAGCCTACGACTTATATATTCTTAATTGAATTCTTTCTTCGAACTTTTGCCTTGGACACTATGTTCATATTTGGTGTGTTCACAGTTTTGATTGTATGACTTGAAGTAAGCTGGATTGCTTACATTATTTCTGGTCTCGATGAATCTATATATATGCCATTTAATATAATAATATATGCCATTTAACTGACACTTTTATCCAAAGCAACTTACATTGCAGTGAGTGCATACATTTCAGTATATATGGTCCCAGCGGGAATCAAACCCACAACCTTAGCGTTGTTAGCACCATGCTCTACCAACTGAGCCACAGAAGACCATTGAATCTCCTCAATTGATGATTATGCTTTTCTCATTTGTCCAAGAATGCAACAGATGAATCTGTATGCTAGGATAATCTGCTAGAACTATGCTTTGAATACCTAATGACCAGGTTAAGCCTAGAAATGACTTTATGATCACTTAGTTTGTGTTGCACACTCAAGGATCAGCATACAATACGGTTTGGATCACCGGTTGAACTTTGAAAGCATTGTGATTTCTGCAATTAGAATCTTATCTCATAATTGGGAGAGATGTGTCTGACATATAGCATGTCAGGAGATATCTCTTACATAGCTAGTTATTTGTATAATTGATTCCCGACTAAATCTGATATTGAAAGAGTCTTGTGTGTTGCTCTCGTTGCTGGCCACAACGTTTAAGGGTATTCCGACTATAAACAGATTGTGCTCATTATATTTGGCGAGTGTACGCAAGAAGAGAGCCTATGAATCATCTTTTGTTCAATTGGAGTCAGATCAAACTTGTTCTAGATATTCTACATTCCTCAAGATTCAAGATTCAAGATGGTTTTATTGTCATACGCACAACAATTACAGAGCAATCGCTGGCAATGAAATTCTTAAGTCTTGGGCTCCTCCAACAGTGCAATAAGAAGTGTAAATAATAAAAATAAAAGAAACAACAACAATAACAATAATTACCTAAATACAAAACTAAATAAATGTAAATGTAAAATGTAAAAAGTGAAATGTAAACAGACGTTTTTATCCAGATGTCGACTGGTATAAATCCTTTGGTTAATCTAAGATTTGAGACCGCTCACTTCATCAGCGCTAGCTATATTCCTTTTTGCTTGAGAATCGCTCAATTGAATCTCATCTGCTATAATGTGTTTTCTCCCCATCCCTGCTATTTCACCTTTCTGTAGATTACTTTGACGAGGCACTCCACCTCGCCGCAGCAACCAATCCAATCTGGTGTACCCCACACACAAGATGTCTTGATCTTGCGGTTGGTGAAGGACTCTGGAACTGCCAGTCAGCAAGTCAGGAAAGCAGAGGCTATCGCATACTTTACCTCCTTTTAAATCCCTCCACTTCCTGGCTTTCACTGAGACATGGATCACATCGGAGAACACGGCTACTCCAGCAGCACTCTCCGCTACCTACTCCTTTTTTCACACCCTCCTTTTACCTACTCCTTTTTTCACAGGGTGGCATAGGGCTCATCATCTCACCTAAGTGGACATTTAATGTTCTTTCTCTGTCACATCTGTCCATATCCTCATTTCAATTCCATGCAGTTTCTTTCCCTGTCAAAAAATTGTTGTTTTTTATCTCGGTCAGCTTAGCGACTTCCTTCTCCGCTTCTTCCCTGAGGATGGCACACCGCTCACTCTCCTGGGTGACTTCAACATTATCAGAGAAGTTTTACTTTTCGGGATTTCTTAACCTTATCTCCTCATTTGACCTTACCCTGTCTCGCTCTTCCCCGACTCATAAGACAGGCAATCAGCTTGACCTTGTCTTCACCAGATCCTGCTTCACCTCCAACCTTATTGTTACCCCTCTTCCGGTTTCTGACCATCACTTTGTATCCTTCTCCCTTCCCCTCAAATACATCCCCTTCATTCAAACTCTACCCATTCTGGTACTACACGCAGCAACATGCAGACCCTCTCTCCCACCTCTCTCTTCTTCTGTTCTATCATCCCTACCCTTGACTGAATCCTTCTCCCTTATGTCTACTGATGCCTCCTCCATCCTCATATCCACTCTCTCCTCATCTTCTGACTCTGTGTACACTCTCTTCCTCTCCAGCAAGATCATCTCCTCCCGCACCATGGCTGTCTGAATCCCTGTGGGCTAGTAGAACAGGCCTTCAAGCAGCTGAGAGGAAATGGAGGAAAACTGACCACCCTGACGACCTAGCATCTTAACACCCTCTCCTCCATTCTAAAATTCAATCGTCTGCCTCTGACCCAAGGAAACTGTTTGCCACATTCTCCCAACTCCTCAACCCACCTTCCCCTCCCCCTCCCTTTCTGCAGATTACTTCGTCACCTACTTTGTAAAGTAGGCTGATGACATTACCAGCTCTTTCAGACAACCTCACTATTACCACTAGTAGATTTGGCTGTGGTTTATCATTACTTTCCCCTCTCTCCCCTGATGTCCTAAAACTTGTCTCATCCAATCGGGCAAGCACCTGCCCTCTCGATCCCATCCCTTCACCCCTTCTCCAATCCATCTTGAATTACATCCTTTCTTTCCTTACCTCCCTCATCAATTCCTCCCTGACCACTGGCTCTGTCCCAACAGCCAGAGTCAGACTTCTTCTCAAGGAGCCATCACTTGACCGATCTGTTGTCCAAAACTACAGACCGGTATCCCTTCTTTCATTCTCATCTAAAACTTTGTCTCTTTCAGAGAGGCCCTCCACACTGCCAGTGTCATCCCTCTCCTCTGTTCTCATTCTTCTGGACTTGTCTGCTGCTTTTGACACAGTAAACCACCAGATCCTTCTCCCCACCCTCTCAGAGTTGGTCATCTCAGGCTCTGCGCTCTCCTGGTTTGTATCCTACCTGGCCGATGTCTCATACCAGGTAACGTGGAGAAGGGCTCTGTCCTTGGGATGATCCTGGACAACCAACTATCTAACATCACAGCAATGGCCCGCTTCTGTAGATTCTTCCTCTACAACAAGGATACGCCCATTCCTCACAAGAGAAGCGCAACTCCTGATCCAGGCACTTGTCATCTCTCGCCTTGACTACTGCAACTCACTTCTGGCCAGGCTCCCTGCCTCCACCATCAGACCTCTGCAGCTCATCCAGAACGCTGCAGCCTGTCTGGTGTTCAATCTCCCCAAATTCTCCCATGTCACCCCCCTCCTCCACACCCTTCACTGGCTCCCAGTAGCAGCTCGCATCAGATTCAAGACCCTGGTGCTCATCTACAGAGCAGTAAAGGGAACAGCCCCTCCCTATCTGCAATTGATGGTCAGTCCCCAAACCCTGGTCCGATCACTCCGTTCTTCCACCTCTGCTGGCCGTTTGGCACCGCCATCTCTACGAGGACGTAGTGGTCACTCTGCTCAGTCTTTTCTGTCTTGGCACCCCAGCGGTGGAATGAGCTTCCCAACACTGTCAGGATGGCGGAGTCACTACCTATCTTCCGCCATAGACTAAAGACCCATCTCTTTAGGGTACACCTGGGCTCTTCCTCCTCAGACCTCTCCACCCCCCTAAAACCCTACATTACTGTTATTTATTTATTTTTATATATATTAAAAAAAAAAAAGAAAAAAAAAGTTTCTTCCCGTCTCTAGCACTGTGACTGCCGATGACACTTGTTCTTATGGAAGGTTTTACTAATGATGACTGATGGATTGTGTATTCATTTACTTAGACAAATGTAGTTATTGTAAGCCGCTTTGGAAAAAAATAAATGAAATAAATAAATGAATGAAAATGAGAGGGAGAGAGAGACCTACTTGGCAGCTGGGGTGACCTACAGAGACTCTCTCGGGAAACTGTGTGTGTGTTCCCGTGTGTGTGCACTCCCGTGTGTGTGGTTGGTTCACCTGTTGGTCCAGTGTGTCTGCGGCGGCGCCCCGTCCTTGCCGGTGTTCTGGATGTTGGCCCCGCCCCCAGCAGGGTTGGAGGAGGAGCCAGAAGAGCCCTGGGAGGGTGAGTAGTCAGAGTATGTGGCGGAGGAGCCACTGTGGTTCAGCCCCCCGCCGTGCATTTTGTCCGGGTCTGACTCGTCCGTCGACTCTGGGGGGGGGGGGGGGAGGGGCTCCAGTTGGAATGAAAGGGGATACAACCTAGATGGATGGATTGATGACATTTATTCTATAATGGGGGGCGAGACTCCCATCAAGCCGACTGAAAGTCTATGTAAGTGTTTATAAGGAATGCTCACTAGCGTAGCAGGGAAGTGTTAACAGGGTTAGGAGACAACATTCCCCAGTTACAAATGTATCTATCTGCCATTTATCTATCCACCAATCCATGTACTATCTATCCATCTATTTATCCAGCCACCTATCTTTCCATCCATCCATCCCAGGGACATGCTATCAGGGGTTAGTGTCAGGGTACAACATGCGATCAGAACACTGATATAACAGAGCAACAACAGAGCAGGGCTGAACTTGTGATGTAAGAGGAGGAAACACACATGATGCTGTCAGGGCAGGTTACCAGGGAGTCTCATACCTTTCTTGTCCTTGCCAAGGAGAACCACCTTGGGTTTGTATATGGGAGGCTCCACCAGTGTGGGTCGCATGTCTGAGATACGGATATCATTGGGAGAACCACTCAACGAGTCCTGAGGAGCAACGATATGTGGTTTGTGTGTTAACGTGAGACAGGGGCACACACACACTTTAGTAGGTAACTGAGCCTCTGAACGACCTATCAGAGACAGATCTCACAACAACACTCCTTCTGTCTACTTTATCATTATGCTCCCACTCAGCCCACTGCAGCCACCTGTTACCGTGTGTGTGTGTTAAAGCCCAGGGTCATGCCTGCTGTCCTACATCTAAAGCTCCCAGCCCCACACAGCCAAGCTAGAGACCCCCGACTCTTTCTCTCACACTGTAGACATTCTTTCCATCTCTCTTGCTACACTAGGAGTGTGTTAGTATGGAGTATTCTAGTACAGAGTGTGTTAGTACAGACTATTGTAGTACAGAGTGTGTGTAACGTCTCGTCCTGTTTCTTCGTTTGTTTGTCCTTGTTTCATGTTATTCATTTATTGCTTCCTGTTTATTTGTATGTTCCTCACCTTGTCTCTCATCTCAAACACTTCACCACCTGCCCTTGTGTGTTTCCCGCCTGTGTGATCGTCTACCCCGCCCTGATTGGCTTCACTTGTTCCTCATCATCCTTCCCTGTGTATTTAGTCTGTGTGTTCCCCTCTCTCTGTGCCAGTTCGTCTTTGTACCTTGTGTCAAGCCTACCAGCGATAATTCCTAGTGTTTTTGTATTCCCGTTTTATTTGATCTGCGCTTGTTTTTCTGACGTTCCCTGTTGCCATTTCCCTGACAGATTATATGCCTACTATTCTGATTGATTATCTGTGTACCGAACCCTGCCTTGCCTACCTCTTACTGGATCATCTGTTTTACCTATTGACTGCCTACCCGTGTATCAAACCTTTTCTGGAAGTAAAGACTATTCTTTTGGATTTTAAGTTGAGTCGTGCATTTGAGTCCTCTGCCTGCGTACTATATTCGTTACAGTGTGTTTGTCCAGAGTGTGTTAGTACATCGTATTCCAGGACATTCTGGTACATTCTAGTACAGAGTATTGTTTTGGCTAGGTTACCTCTGAGCTCTCCGTGGCGTCCTCCTTGCCCTGGCGTTTGGGGATGTCCATAGCAGAGTTGTGGAGGTTCCCCTGATCAGACATCTGAACCTTATTGAACTCCTGGAGCTCTCGCGCCATCACCTGTGACACGCATACACACACACACACACACACACACACATGTACTGGACCTGCAGCACTGTGTGTGTGTGTGTGTGTGTGTGTGTGTGTGTGTGTGTGTGTGTGTGTGTGTGTGTGTTACCTCCTTGGGGGGCATGGGCCAGGGGGACTCGTACTGGTCCTTGCTGAGGTTCTCCATGTTGGTACCAGACAAATTGATACCGACACCGGTACCAGAGCTCAGGGCGTGGTTGGTCTTCCCCACCAAACTCTGGACAGACTTCACCATATTCTTCAGGTCCTCGGGGTAGGGGGTGGGGTAGCGCTTCAGGTTGATCTCCACCTGGAGGACAGGCAGACATACAGGTCAGACAGACAGCAGACAGGTCAGACAGGCAGACATACAGGTCAGACAGACAGCAGACAGGTCAGACAGGCAGAAATACAGGTCAGGCAGACACAGACAGACAGACCTTGACTTTCCCAGACTCCTCCTCTTGCTCCTTCTTCTCCTCAAACTCAAACGCCACGGTCATCCTCTGCTGCCTCTGCTCCTCCCACAGGGCGGGGTTAAAACTGTCACTGTCTGACTGGTAGTCTACACAGGAGAGGAGGGGTTAGACTACGTACACACACACACACTGTGAACCCCCAGGCATTACTAACACAGATATATTGAGTTAGGTGAACTTGAACAGTTCCAAAAGTGTAGCCTACTCAAAATATGTAGTACTGACACGAACCCTAACCCTAAACCCTAACCCTAACCCAACTTTTAAGAAAATGTAATATATTGCTTTAGAGTGACAATTGCTCTGTTGTATTTAGCACTCCTAACAAAACAAAGTTTGTAAATTTAGCATTACTTTGCTAGTAGTTCCAACTTAAAATCCATCACAGCATAATAGAACTAGATTTCTAGATGAGTTCAACTTGAAGTAGTATCAACTCATCATTCAACATAATTGTAATTTCAACATTTATTTTTCAAACAACTGATTAAGTAATTGTGAACTTCATTTATTTTTGTGCATTAGACTTTTTAAATGTTACTGATTTATTTTTTTGTGTTAATTCATTTTAAAACTTTTCAGACCAAAGATTGCCACCAGTACACTAAAAAGAAATACTCAGGCGCTTAGTAAAGATAACTCCCAAAAATCTATGATTTTGACAGAAAATGTAAGTTTATACCTTTTACATTAATATTTCTAGTACAGTACTTTATTTTGATTTGTTCCACAAACATCATATTCATAAATAAATATTCAACGTACCTGAAGAATTGGAAATAAAACACTGAAGAATGGAGGATGGGTCAAACATAAGACATACATTTATTCCCAATAATTACTTCTAACAGTGATGGACATGATGAAGCGAACTCAACACAAGTGGTCACATGACCATTTAACACAAGTTAATATTACGTTATATTTGACTCCAAAAGATATTTTATGGTTAATAATGATTGATAATGATTTGCTCATCCCTGTGTGACAGACAATCGATCATATCGGATCCTAGATTCCATTAAGAATACCCAAAATGCTATTTTACCATGCCCTCAAGTTAAGATAAATCAGCTTGCGAGGAGTTTAATATCTGAGGTGATGGCTCACTCTGTGTGTGGTTAACAATGCATGTGAACATTCGACATTAAATGGGAGAACCTGGTCACGATTATGTTGTGCTGTATTAACAGAACCTTTATCTAGCACACAACATCATCTTAATGCACATAGGAAGAATGAGAATAAAGCATCAATAAAATAACCAATTTAACAGTTTCAAAGCGACATATGACTAAGTTTTAACCATATGTGTGTCAAGGACAACACAGGAGAATGGTGCCCATCACGGGCCTATCCCAAAACTCAAAGAATATCTCACTGTCCCTCTCCTTAAGTATCATTCCCAACAAAGGACAAGGTGTGAGACACACAACAATCGCGAAGGAATTGACAAATGGTGAGGGTACAATTTATTCAGGATGTCCACCAGGCTCATTCAACTGTAAATAGGTATACACATTTAAATCAAGGCTGGCGCCACCAAAATCCATCTACATAGCCAGCTGCATAATCTGAACATACTTTTTTTGAGGACATGCATCTACTAATAAATATTATGTTACATTTACTTACATTGATACATTAACTTAACTGAAACTCATGACCTGTTCTGTCATATAAAAAAAATACCACCCCAACAAAACACATAAATATGAGCACAGATGTAATACAGTTAGAATCAAATAAGAACCGACATCACAGGTACATTGGTTAATAAGATAATGCACCACAAAGAACAGAAATTCACACCTACCCACAATTCCCGAGCAAATATGCAAATGTATTTCCTTCTGTTGCAAGGGCATTGTGGGTAATTGTGAATTTCTGTTCTTTTTGTTGCATTATCTCACTAACTAATGTACCTGTGATGTTGGTTCATGTTTGATTATAACTGTATTATGTCTGAGCTTATATTCATGCCAGTGTTTTGTTCGAGTGGTTGGACAGGCACCAATTGGCGGGAAATGTGTGCAAGTCTATAAGTCCGGCCATCCACCTAACAATTAGTTGAAAGATGGTTTGGATGATAGATAGATTTGCTGGGTAGTTGAAAGAAAGTGAGAGTCTTATTTTAGTAGAGAATACAGTTAACCCTTGTGTGGTATTCGGGTCAAATTGACCCGTTTTAAATTTTTACTTGAAGAAAAAATATACAAGGAAACAATTTTTCAACCTGAAACTCCATGGCCTTGGCTTATTTACTGTGAAGAACATGTCAAAGAAAAAAAAATCATTGAGTGCACATGCTACACCCCCCCTACACATTTATGTCCTTCACAAGGTGTTCGGGTCAATTTGACCCGCATATACACAGAGACACACAGACTCACAGAAACATGCACACACACACTCACTCACACACATACAAACACACACACACACACACACACACACACACACACACACACACACAGAATCTGCACAATGTTGTTACAAAACATTCTGGGAAGCCAGAGGGAGGAGACCCTGAGAGACACCAGGGGACACGGGTGGTACTGGATATGTCACAGGGCCTCAGTGGCCACAACATCACTTGGGATAATTTTTTCACATCGTACAGCCCGGGACAGGAACTTCTCAAAAGAAAGCTGACAATGGGTGGAACAGTCAGAAAAAATAAGACAGAGCTCCCACCTCAGCTTCTAACTGTAAAGAACAGGCCAGTCCATTCCTCCCACTTTGTGTTTACGGCCAACATGGCCCTGGTATCCTACATACCCAAAAAAGGCAAAAATGTGATGCTTATGAGCACTGATGACACCGCACATACAGAGGAGACAACATGTGCCCAGGAACCCAGCTTCTCGAGCCATAGTGAGGCGGGTGGAGGAGGCTCCTGCTGTCCCACCTGCACGACCCACACAACCACAACCTCCAGTGCCTGAAGTAAGTGTCCTGTTGTTGTTGTTTATGTGTGCATGTATGTGTGTGTGTGTGTGTGTGTGTGTGTATGTTTCTGAGTATCTCTGTGTGTATGTGGGTCAAATTGAAATTGACTATTAGAAGATGTGGTGGGAAAAAAATCCTGAACTAATAAAGTATTTTCATTATTCTAGATTGCAGCTGGTGGCAACAAGAGGAAGCACAGCGAGGTGTGTGAACCCTCAAAGGACTCAAAGACACAAACCACATGCAGAAACTGCTAAAAGTACATCTGTAGTACACATACTCTCAAATTCTGTGCATCATGTGTTGTGTAGACAGGCATACCCATGCACACACACCATTTTTCTAATTCACATGTATCCAATATTATTTCAGAATTGTTTGAAAGATGTATTTTTCAGTGTACTGTATTTCATTGACAGTGAATAAAGCAGTGTACATTTCGTTCATGTTTTGTGTTTCTATTTATTGTAAATCATCTCAAATTATTTTTGAGACATTTTTGAGAGATGTATTTCATATCCAGTGACTAAATCAATCTAAGTTTGGTTCTCGTGTTTCTATTGTCGTTCATCACCTGTATTTGCTTTTCACAGCTTTGATTATAATAAGATAAAGATGAAAATCAAATGAGAATATCTCTTCAAAAATAATAAACATCAATGAAAACATTGTTTCATTTCAACTTTTCAGAGATAAGCATTCCACCCAAGTCCTTATTATAGCAGATTGTTTACATAAATTAGAACTTTATCACAAAAAACAAATTACACTTCCACTGTTAAATATGATCTAGCAGAGATTAATTACAAATATTAATCATACATGTTATCTATATTGTTTGGAATTGAGATAAAGACAATATATGTTAAAAAGTTTTGAATGGAAATTTTTATTTTTGTATTGCTTTTAAAGCCCCAATAATGTCCCGGGTCAATTTGACCCGAAGACTTCCAAAGGGTCAAAAAAGTGAAGACAATACGAGGGTGAAATATGGTTTGACTGGTGGGTTGGGTGGATGGATGAATGGTTGGTTGGTTTGTTGGTTGGTTGGATGGATGAATTGATAGATACTCTCACCTATTGATCTACAGTATGTTATATAGATAGATACTGTAGATAGATGGACAGATGAAGTTAGATGAGGGAAAGATAGATAGATAGATAGATAGATAGATAGATAGAATGTATCATAGGAACAGATTCTGTAACAGTAGAAATATCTGAGATTATTAAATTCAATGAATTTCTAAATACCCATTTGCAAACCAAAAATATTTAAGTATATGTTACAAAATGTATCTATTTCATGTAGCAAACAGTATTGAGTACAATGTACTCAAAAAATTTATTTACTTACTAAAAAAATAATTCTGTCATTAACTCAAAACGGTGGTCCATTTAGGGTCATTTGACCCGTATGGTTTGTGTAGGGACCACGCTAACCTTTTTAAGTAACTGTACTCCACAAAAATGAGTCCACAAATCAATTGAGTACAGTTAACAAATCAGGGGTAATGACACATGCGCGCACACACGCACACGCACACACACACACACACACACACACACACACACACACACACAGGCAGCCCTACCTTCGTCATGTCGCGGTTGCTGTGGGAACATGTAGTTGGTGAGGACCCTCTGCTTGGTGTCTGGGTGGGCTTCTGTCTGGAGAGGAATCAGAGCCTTGGACTGCACACGCATGCATGCACACACGCACGCACACACACACACACACACACACACAAAAATGGTCTGAAAATTTCACATAAGAGGCATCTCTCATGTGACCATGTCTAGCTGGTTGTCATGTGACCATACTGTCGTGTTATTGAATAAACCACGCGAGTCCGACTGTATTTTACATGACTATAGTACCTTTCTTGACATACCTTGTGGACTCTCAAGCAGGTCTTAACGAACTCACCTGATGTCCCCCTTACAATCACGTCATACAGGTCGCCTGTAGTCTTGTGTAGTTCATACACACACAATACGATAACACCACACAAACTACCTGCTTGTCATGTGACCATATCTGTGTGTGTGTGTGTGTGTGTGTGTGTGTGTGTGTGTGTGAAGGGGGAGCCATTAATTCTGCCCCCCTATCTTCAAATGACCTTTCCCCCGATGGGACAAATGGCTGTGGAGGTCTCAAGAACATGATAAAGAATGTAATGTTCTATGAAGTATTTGCCTTGTAGTACTTATATAAGTGTGCAGTATTATTAAATCCTCATTTGATTCATCCTATTTGACCATTCTTGCACTAATCAGCACACACTCTACAATTCTTTGTATATAGTGTTAATTAAATTACTTGGAGTCAGATTATTAATCTTAAAATGTGCTTTGCTATTAACAAAATATAGTAGACACATTTCCTTGCCATGCTTACGTATTGTAACAGCCATCCTAATAAGGCCTACAGTTTTGGATGAACCCTGAAGTGGCACAGTTGAAATTGCTTTAAATTGATTCATTAACCCTAACCCTGCATTGAATAGCGTTATAAAGTAGGCCTATTTTCAGGACCGATATAAACCGTGCTTTGATAGTTTAAAGTAATCACTCACCACGTGTAATGAATACAATGGCAAGAGATAAAGACGTGCATGAATTGATTGATATGTGCTTTGGTAACTGTTCAAGACACATTGAAGAAGTTGAACGAAAAAGGCATCTTCCAGCTAATTCGTCTGAGAATGAAATCCTTGATTATTGGCAAACAATTGGCATTCATAAAAGCAAGTCAGACATACGATTGGGTATCTGCTTAACAGAGACAAACAAAAGAGTCTCGCCTACGAGCAAGATGTCAACTGCACTTGCATGACGACCTCGCGAAAGCACGAGAGGATCTTAATATGATCAGCATATTGATTACTGAAAAAACATCTAAAGAGAATATTCAGAATGAAAAATCTTATAACGAGAGCATTCAGGAATTGAAAGTACAACTCGATAACTTTGGTAATGAAAAACTTAGTTTGGCAAAACAGCAAGAGAAAGATGCCGAAATGATTGCTTAATTGAACAGGAATGTTGAAAGATATGGACTTCCCTCGACCTGCAACGCCTGGTTCTAGACAGGCCTGTGTGGAGTAATGATGTTCTGAAGTAAAATCAAGTGTTATCAATAGGATATACTAAATAACAAATGATGAACATAAAAATATAACTATTCCAATGTAAAAGTTTGTTTTATGATTAAAGTTGAAGTGTTGATCTGTATTCAAGTTTGGTAGGGAGAGAGAGGTGAATGACCTTTGATGTGGGCCTTATATGGAGGGTACTGTACAAACAGGGGAAGATGTGCCCAAATATAGTGTAACATCCACCTAAGATACTTTCCAGAACAGGGGAAGGTATGCCCAAGTATGGTGTGGGGAAGGAGAAAGAAGTCTGATAGGTGGAACATAAAATGGGTTGACAAGAGCATCTCAACGGGCATTTCCAAATGACCCCACGAAGGACGGATCCCTAAGAGACCAGGAGGTCTAGAGACCAGGAGGTCTTGCCCAATCGGGGTATCCACGACCAAAGTGCTCTCTGGGGAGAGTTTAGACTTGGAAGCCCCCAGCCTGGATTGCTGTTAGTATTGGAGTAGGCTCCCTCTTAGCTGCCTTAGCCCTCGCCCTCTCAGTAGTTGGAATTGCCCATAACTGTCTGTGGTTTGGACTCGGTTAAAAGGCTTGCTGGAGGTCGAGTACTGGGAAGCGTGAGTCGCCGAAGCCCCTCGGCTGAGGGCTTGGTGCTGCTCCAGAGAAATGATAGGGGCTGATAGGGGCACCAAGAGTATTCGGTGGTTGCGCAAATGCCGATGCTGGATGGAGCCTCTCTAAATTTATACTAAGTTAGACAGAGTAGAGACAGATAGGGTAAGATTTAATTTCTCTCATTCCTTTTATTTACTTTAATTGGTCTTATTGTTAATTTATTTTATTTTATCTTCTTAAATTTTACCATGCTGTAACGCTTAAAGAAATGTACAAATCTGCATTTAAAGAAAAATAAGTATTTTAGTTCTTGTTAGAAGTTTAGACAGAATTGAAATAGACACCTAAGTTGGGGCCGATGATCGGGACTGGGTCCCGGCCTCCTACTTCGCGGACCCCTCCTTGTTGGCCGACTTCTATTGGGCCCACCCAGACGCTCCAGGGCGGTCGCCCAGTGTCTCCCGTAGGGAGGGGGGTACTGTTACGGTTCCCCTCTTCTAACCAACATCACTGGAGCGTCTTCCTCCCAGTCGACAGCGCACCTGGACCTGATCCCCAATCAGCACACCTGTGACCCATCCCCAATCAGCACCCTATAAGAACCCTGCCCAATCTTCACTCCAGTGCCAGATTGTACTGTGACTTACGGTAAACCTTCCACGAGACCCACAGCCGCTACTAGCCCTCCAGAGTTTCTAGCTGTTCCTTGTGTTTTGTCTTTTCCCTTGTGACTCACCTTGTTCTCCTGTGCCCCATCCAGAACCCTCGTCTTCCTCTGATTCCCCTCCTCTACCCATCCACGGACCTAGCCCCTACCCCTTCTTTGCTACTGGACCTCCCTGCTACCGACCCCTGGACCGAACCCCGACTACTCCCCACGGATTACCCCCACGGCGCCTTTCCCCTCTCCCGAACACTGGACCTCCCGCTATCGACCCCAGACCAGACCCTGACGACCCCCTTGGATTATCCTTCTCTCTCCCTCTCCCTATATTATTATTATTATTATTAAATACGCCTTTGGGCTAAACCCTACCCTCTCTGTGTGCCGTCATTTGGTTCTGCAGACATTCCGTTGTAACAGTTTGTTTAGGAAGGGAAGGGGTAGCTTATTTTTAACATGCAGTGACATGTTTCTCCTATCCTATGGGAAAGTGAAATCTGCTATTATTAAAATGTAATCTTTGATTATACACCCTATATGTTTTTAAGAAGGATCTGTTCCCTTTGCTTCTCTTTTTTATCCATTCTGATGACTTCATTGTTTCAATTAGGATGGCTGTTACAATACGTAAGCATGGCAAGGAAATGTGGCTCTATTTTATTAATAGCTGTGGGGGGGACATGCAGCGTTCGGCCTGTAGAGGGAGCTACAGGACCGTGGCCAGGGTTATGTCGGCGAGGCTCCGTTGCACACCTGTTGCAAATGAAGCCTCGTTGACTAGATGCTTAAGATGTGTGTGCCTCTGCTTTTTCAGTAGGTGGGCTGGGAACGTAGAGAGAGAGATACGGAAACTGGAAAGTTGCCGAGTGGTTTTGGGAGAGGCTGGAAAGCCTGAACACGAACTTTGAACGTGATTGAATTTATGAATAAACGGGACTATTCCCTTCAGCGAACACTGCGTCTGCCTCTGTGTACAACAGACCTTGTTACAATAGCAAAGCACAAGTTAAGATTAATAATCTGACTCCAAGTAATTTAATTAACACTAAATGCAAAGAATTGTAGAGTTTGTGCTGATTAGTGCAAGAATGGTCAAATAGGATGAATCAAATGAGGCTTTAATAATACTGCACACTTATATAAGTACTACAAGGCAAATACTTCATAGAACAATGTTACATTCTTCCCTCAATGATAAATGGTAGACAGAGAGAGAGATAGAGAGAGAGAGAGAGAGGTGACCACATGGTCACTCCAACAGTACTCACAGAGTTCAGATGAGAACACACCCCAGGACAAAGAAAAGAGAAAGAGCTATCCCCCGCATTCTGCTTTTATATCCCACTACAACCACAGTATTTAAAGCTGGAGCTGTTTGCAAGGATTACATTCTTTATCATGTTCTTGAGACCTCCACAGCCATTTGTCCCATCGGGGGAAGGATAATTTAAAGATAGGGGGGCAGAATTAATGGCTCCCCCTTCATGTGTGTGCACTGGGCATACCTGGTTGTCTGACAGCCAGAGAGCCGCCAGGTCCTTGAGTTTGGTGAAGGTGAACGGCAGGTTCTTTAACCTGGAGGACAAGAGGAGTCACAATTAAGCGTGTGTGCGTGCGTGCGTGCGTGCGTGCGTGTATAGTGCGTGCGTGTGTGTGAGTGTGTGTGTGTGTGTGCGTGTGTGTGTGTACGTACTGTACCTGTTGTCACTCAGATTGAGGACCCGTAGTTTGGTCATTTGTCCGATCTCGTCTGGTAGAAACTCTAACTTGTTGGACCGGAGCGACATGACTGTGACGTTCCTGCAGTTCCCAATCTGTAACACACACAAACACACACACACACACACACACACACACACACACACACACACACACATTATACTCAATGCATCATGGCTGTGTGTGTGTGTGTGTGTGTGTGTGTGTGTGTGTGTGTGTGTGTGTGACGCACCTCCCTGGGAAGCTCTGTGAGGGAGTTCTCGTTTGCAGCGAACGTACGCATGCTGTGTAGGTAACCGATTGTCGGGGGGAGTGACTCAAGCTCATTACAACTGCAGTCAAACTCCTCCAACAACGACAAACTGGAGAAAGAGAGAGAAATAGAGAGAGAGACAGAGAAATAGAGAGAAAGAGAGAGAGAGAAAAACAGAGTTAGAGAGAGTGTATGATCTTTCGGTATTGCTGCTTGTGTTAGTCTGAGATGTGTGTTTCCAGTAAGGGACCGAAGCAGAACATGAATCTCTCTCTCTCTCTGTTCTTCAGTCGTTGTTATTCTGCACAGACTCATCCATGGGTCAGGTGACCTCCTCCACAGGCTACTGCTGTGCGTTATGGGATACAGTCATGAGAAAAAGTTAGGACACCCTATGAAAACCTTTGTCTTTTTCAACATATTCAAACATATGGACATTTGATATTCATTTGAACAATATTGAAAAATTGAGGTAATATAACTAAACAACTACAACTGAAACATATTATTTAAAAAATGATTGGTGAAATGTAATTAATAGAAATGCAATCTTCTTGTGAGGAAAAAGTTAGGACACCCCCACATTTAGTTCCACTTAAAATGCCTAAAATTATAATCAAGAGCACCACATCAGGTGCAAATGATTAGAACATCGTTACAGAGGATTTTGGAGGAGCCTGTCCTATTTAAACCTCAGACATTTAGTTTGGTTTGCTCTTGATTGTTTAAGTGAGTTGCATCACCATGGCGAGATCAAAAGAGCTCTCTGAGGCCTTCAGAAGAAAAATTGTAGATGCATATGAGTCTGGGAAGGGATATAAAAAGATCTCCAAACAATTCGAAATTAGCCATTCCACTGTCCGGAAAATAATTTACAAGTGGAGAACATTTAAAACCACCACCAACATGACCAGGTCAGGCCGCCCAAGCAAGTTCACCCGAAGAGCTGACCGAAAGATGCTTAAAGAAGTCTCCAACAATCCCAGAATGTCATCACGGGACCTACAGGTATCTCTTGCCACAATTGATGTCAAAGTACATGCATCCACCATAAGAAAGAGACTGAACAAGTTTGCATTACATGGGAGGTGTGCAAGGAGGAAACCCCTGCTGTCAAAAAAACCCATCAGGGCAAGACTAAAGTTTGCCAGAGAACACCTAGAGAAAGACCAGAACTTCTGGAACAATGTGCTTTGGACAGATGAATCCAAAGTTGAACTATTTGGGCACAGTAAGAGTAGACATGTTTGGTGCAAAACCAAGACAGCATTTGAGAACAAGAACCTCATACCAAACTGTGAAGCATGGGGGTGGAAATGTCATGGTTTGGGGCTGCTTTTCTGCAGCAGGGCCTGGTCAGCTCACCATCATAGAATCCACTATGAATTCTGTATTGTATCAGAGGGTGCTTGAGGAAAATGTGAGACCATGTGTTCGAAAGTTGAAGCTGAAGCGGATGTGGACCATGCAACATGACAATGACCCAAAACATTCCAGTAAATCTACCAAGGAATGGCTCAAGAAAAAGAAATTGAGTGTTCTGGAATGGCCAAGTCAAAGCCCGGATCTTAATCCTATTGAGATGCTGTGGATTGATTTGAAACTGGCTGTGCATGCAAGACACCCCTCGAACATCACACAGCTGAAAGAATTCTGCAAGGAGGAGTGGGGAAAAGCTTTCTCCCAATCAATGTCAGAGACTTGTAGACAGTTATAAGAAACGTCTAATTGAGGTTATTTCAGCCAAGGGGGGCAATACTAGCTATTAGGGCATAGGGTGTCCTAACTTTTTCCTCAGTAGGAATTGGCATTATTGTTAATTTTTCGTTAAATAAATGATTACAAAGTTACATTTTCATTGTTTTTTTGTTCAATTACATCCCCTTTATCTATAGATATTGTTAGAAAGAAGATAAAATATTGATATGTCCATATTTTTAAGAGAATAACTTAATATTTTGGGGGGTGTCCTAACTTTTTCTCATGACTGTAGATGACCTCATGTTGTTGCGTCTGTCATCCACTGGGTCTGTTTGACAGGTGGTTGCTGTGTCTGTCTCTATCTGTCTGACACAAACGGATGGAGCTCATTATTTTTCCTATGGGGCTACACGTTGACGGAGAAAAACACAGCTCTCCATTTTCCTTGTCCGTTTTTTTACGTCTGGCTAACATACGTCAACAGTCGGAGAGGTTTCTATCATTACTAAATATATAGTTTAATAAAGATAGTTACTCTATTGTTACTAAATGTATAGTTTAATAAAGATAGTTACTCTATCGTTACTAAATGTATAGTTTAATAAAGCTAGAGTAACTATCTTTATTAAACGATACATTCAGTAATGATAGAGTAACTATGTTTATTAAACTATATATTTAGTAACGATAGAGTAACTATCTTTATTAAACTATATATTTAGTAACGATAGTTACTCTATCATTACTGAATGTATAGTTTAATAAACATAGTTACTCTATTGTTACTAAATATATAGTTTAATCTGCCTTGTAATGTTTACATAGGGGCGGCGCCAAGTTCACAGCGTGGTGCAGAAACACTCTTCCATTGTTTGGGGAGAACGGTGTACAGGGGAAGGGGCAACTTAACAAACACTTCAAAGGTCACTAGTATGTAGGGTGTATCACAGGTCAGGGGTCACTAGTATGTAGGGTGTATCAGGGGTAAAAGGTCACTAGTATGTAGGGTGTGTCAGGGGTCACTAGGATGTAGGGGGTATCAGGGGTCAAAGGTCACTAGTATGTAGGGTGTATCAGAGGTCAGGGGTCACTAGTATGTAGGGTGTATCAGAGGTCAGGGGTCACTAGTATGTAGGGTGTATCAGGGTTCAAAGGTCACTAGTATGTAGGGTGTATCAGGGGTCAGGGGTCACTAGTATGTAGGGTATATCAGGGGTCAGGGGTCACTGGTATGTAGGGTGTATCAGGGGTCAAAGGTCACTAGTATGTAGGGTGTATCAGGGGTCAAAGGTCACTAGTATGTCGGGTGTATCAGGGTGTATGAGGTGTGTGTATGTTAGTGTGTGTGTGTGTGTGTGTTAGTGTGTGTAGTCGTAGCGTCTGTTAGTGTGTGTAGTGGTGTGTTAGAGACCCCTGACCTCTGATACACCCTACATACTAGTGACCTTTGACCCCTGATACCCCCTACATCCTAGTGACCCCTGACACACCCTACATACAGACTAGTATGTAGGGTGTATCAGGGGTAAAAGGTCACTAGTATGTAGGGTGTGTCAGGGGTCACTAGGATGTAGGGGGTATCAGGGGTCAAAGGTCACTAGTATGTAGGGTGTATCAGAGGTCAGGGGTCACTAGTATGTAGGGTGTATCAGGGGTCAAAGGTCACTAGTATGTCGGGTGTATGAGGTGTGTGTATGTTAGTGTGTGTGTGTGTGTGTGTGTGTTAGTGTGTGTAGTGGTGTGTTAGAGTGTGTGTGTGTGTGTGTGTGTGTGTGTGTGTGAAACGTACAGAGAGATAAACACTTGTCTGGGTAAACAGGTTGTGGAGGAGCAGGGTCTAGGGTTAAGGGTTAAGGGTCTAGGGTCAAAGGTTAAGGGCTTAGGGTCTAGGGTTAAGGGTCTAGGGTTTAGGGTTTAGAGCTAGTATACAGACCCTATATACTCACCCTTGCTTGGCGCGTCCACTAATTGGCCTGTTTTAGATGCATGTGTAGTAAACACAACACAGAACCGACCAATGAGAAACCACGGGAACCAACCAATGAGAAACCAAGAAAAAAAGGTGCACATGAAACAGTGTGACCTGATGGGGTTGGGGTTGGGGTCGGGGTTAGGGTTGGGGTTCCTCACCTCCCGATGGTGTTGGATTAGGGTTAGGGTTTTGGTCGGGGTCGGTGTCAGGGTCAGGGCTTCTCACCTTCCGATGGTGTTGGGCAGTGAGGGTTGGGGTTATGGTCAGGATCAGTGTCAGTGTCGGGGTTAAGGTCAGGGTCAGGGTCAGGATTAGGACTAGGGTCAGGGTCAGGGTTAGGACTAGGACTAAGGTCAGGGTTAGGACTAGGGTCAGGGTTAGGGTAAGGACTAGGGTTAGGACTAGGGTCAGGGTCAGGGTTAGGGTTAGGGTTAGGGTCAAGGTTAGGACTAGGGTCAGGGTAAGGACTAGGGTTAGGGTCAGGGTCAGGGTAAGGGCTAGGGTTAGGACTAGGGTCAGGGTAAGGACTAGGGTTAGGACTAGGGTAAGGGTTAGGGTCAGGGTTAGGACTAGGGTCAGGGTTAGGGTTAGGGTTAGGGTCAAGGTTAGGACTAGGGTCAGGGTAAGGACTAGGGTTAGGGTCAGGGTCAGGGTAAGGGCTAGGGTTAGGACTAGGGTCAGGGTAAGGACTAGGGTTAGGACTAGGGTAAGGGTTAGGGTCAGGGTTAGGACTAGGGTCAGGGTTAGGGTCAGGGTAAGGACTAGGGTTTGGACTAGGGTTAGGACTAGGGTTAGGGTTCCTCACCTTCCAATGGTGTTCGGCAGTGAGGTCAGCTGGTTGTCGTCGATTTTTAGAGTTGTCAGCTTTTTCAACATTCCTGCCATGGGAACAAGTCATACTGGTCAAAATAACATGGAAACTATGTGTGTGTGTGTGTGTGTGTGTGTGTGTGTGTGTGTGTGTTTGTGCGCATGTCTCAGGGAGAGACAGACAGTTAGAGAGGCAGACAGGTAGAGAAAGACAGTTGGAGACAGACAGGTAGAGAGACAGTCAAGTAGGACAGACAGGTAGACAGACAGGGAGAGAGACAGACAGACAGATAGAGACAGACAGTGTGTGTGTGTGTGTGTGTGTGTGTGTGTGTGTGTGTGTGTTTGTGTGTGTGTGCGCATGTGTGTGGCTCAGGCAGACACAGACAGTTAGAGAGACAGACAGACAGAGACAGACAGTTAGAAAGAGACAGTTAGAGACAGACAGATAGAGACAGACAGTTATGTGTGTGTGTGTTTGCGTATGTCTGCGCATGTGTGTGAATGTGTGTGTGTGTGTGTCTCACCTATAGAGTCGGGGAGGTGCTGGAGCATGTTGGAGGAGAGAAGGAGGTCCTCCAGGGACTCGCAGCCGGAGATGTCCGTGTCCAGGGTCTCGATGCGGTTCTTCACCAGGTCCAGGTAACGCAGCTGTCGCAGCTTCCCGAGAGACTAGAGAGACAGACGGTCAGAGAGACAGACAGGTAGAGAGACAGACAGGCAGAGAGACAGACAGGCAGAGACAGACAGGTAGAGAGACAGACAGGTAGAGAGACAGACAGGCAGAGACAGACCGGTAGAGAGACAGACAGGTAGTGAGACAGACAGGTAGAGAGACTAGAGAGACAGATGGTTAGAGAGACAGACGGTTAGAGAGACAGACAGGCAGAGAGACACACAGGCAGAGACAGACAGGAAGAAACAGACAGGTAGAGAGACAGACAGGTAGAGAGACTAGAGAGACAGATGGTTAGAGAGACAGACGGTTAAAGAGACAGACAGGTAGAGAGACAGACAGCCAGAGACAGACAGGTAGAGATACAGAGAAGCAGAGAGACAGACAGGCAGAGAGACAGACAGCTAAAGAGACAGAAAAGTAGAGATACAGACAAGCAGAGAGACAGACAGGTAGAGATACAGAGAAGCAGAGAGACAGACAGGCAGAGAGACAGACAGGTAGAGAGACAGACAGCTAGAGAGACAGAAAAGTAGAGATACAGACAAGCAGAGAGACAGACAGGTTGAGATACAGAGAAGCAGATAGACAGACAGGCAGAGAGACAGACAGGTAGAGAGACAGACAGCTAGAGAGACAGAAAAGTAGAGATACAGACAAGCAGAGAGACAGACAGGCAGAGAGACATATGGTTAGAGAGACAGACAGGTAGAGAGACAGACAGGTAGAGAGACTAGAGAGACAGACGGTTAGAGAGACAGACGGTTAAAGAGACAGACAGGTAGAGAGACAGACAGCCAGAGACAGACAGGTAGAGATACAGAGAAGCAGAGAGACAGACAGCTAAAGAGACAGAAAAGTAGAGATACAGACAAGCAGAGAGACAGACAGGTAGAGATACAGAGAAGCAGAGAGACAGACAGGCAGAGAGACAGACAGGTAGAAAGACAGACAGCTAGAGAGACAGAAAAGTAGAGATACAGACAAGCAGAGAGACAGACAGGTTGAGATACAGAGAAGCAGAGAGACAGACAGGCAGAGAGACAGACAGGCAGAGAGACAGACAGCTAGAGAGACAGAAAAGTAGAGATACGGACAAGCAGAGAGACAGACAGGCAGCGACACAGACAGGTAGAGATACAGACAAGCAGAGAGACAGACAGGCAGAGAGACATATGGTTAGAGAGACAGACAGGCAGAGAGACAGACAGGTAGAGAGACAGACGATTAGCGAGACAGACAGGTAGAGATACAGACAAGCAGAGAGACAGACAGGCAGAGAGACAGATGGTTAGAGAGACAGATAGGCAGAGAGACAGACAGGTAGAGAGACAGAGAGACAGACAGGTAGAAAGACAGACAGGCAGAGAGACAGGTAGAGACAGACAGGTAGTGAGACAGACAGGCAGAGAAACAGAAAAGACAGAGAGACAGACAGCCGGAGACAGACAGGTAGAGATAGAGACAGGCAGAGATAGAGACAGGCAGAGAGACAGACAGCGAGACAGACAGCGAGAGTCAGACATCTAGAGAGACAATTAGAGACATTCAGGTTGGGAGACATTCAGGTAGGGAGACAGAGAGGTAGAAAAAACAGGTAAAGAGACAGACAGATATATGACAGAGAGACAGGCAGGTAGAGAGACAGACATGGAGAGAGACAGACAGGTATATGACAGTGAGACAGACATGGAGAGAGACACAAGTATATGACAGAGAGACAGACAGGCAGAGAGACAGACAGGTAGAGAGACAGACATGGAGAGAGACAGACAGGTAGAGAGACAGGTATATGACAGAGAAACAGACATTTATAGAGACAGGTAGAGAGACAGACATATTGAGAGACAGACAGTTAGGAATAGACAGGTAGAGACAGACAGTTAGGAATAGACAGGTAGAGACAGACAGTTAGAAATAGACAGGTAGAGACAGACAGGTAGAGAGACAGACAGCGAGAAACAAACATTTAGAAATAGACAGGTAGAGACAGAAAGTTAGAGACAGACAGGTAGAGAGACAGACATGGAGAGAGACAGACAAGGAGAGAGACAGACAGGTATAGAGACAGGTTGAGAGACAGACAGTTAGGAATAGACAGGTAGAGAGACAGACAGTTAGGAATAGACAGGTACAGACAGACAGGTAGAGAGACAGACAGGTAGAGAGACAGACAGGTAGAGACAGACAGTTAGTAATAAACAGGTAGAGACAGACAGGTAGAGAGACAGACAGGTAGAGAGACAAACAGCGAGAAACAAACATTTAGAAATAGACAGGTAGAGACAGGTAGAGACAGACAGGTAGAGAGACAGACAGTCAGAGACAAACAGGTAGAGAGACAGACAGGTAGAGAGACAGACAGCTAGAGAGACAGACAGTTACCCCAGGGATGGTCTGTAGTGAGTTGTTGTCCATCCACAGCTCCTTCAGGTTGTGAATCTGCTCCAGGACCTCCGGCTGAAAAACACACACACACACACACACACACACACACAGTGAGGACAACCAACACCAACCACACACAAGGGGAACAAGGAGGAGGCTAGGAGACAAGGAGGCTAGGGGACAAGGAGGCTAGGAGTGGAGGCTAGGGGACAAGGAGGCTAGGATAGGAGGCTAGGGGACAAGGAGGCTAGGGGAGGAGGCTAGGGCAGGAGGCTGGGGGACAAAGAGGCTAGGTGAAAAGGAGGCTAGGAGATAAGGAGGCTAGGGGACAAGGAGGCTAGGGGAGGAGGCTAGAGGAGGAGGCTCGGAGACAAGGAGGCTAGGGGAGGAGGCTGGGGGGGAGGAGGCTAGGGGAGGAGGCTGGGGGGAGGAGGCTAGGGGAGGAGGCTAGGGGGCAAGGAGGCTAGGAGACAAGGAGGCTAGGGGACAAGGAGGCTAGGAGACAAGGAGGCTAGGGGACAAGGAGGGCCTTTCAACCGCATTCCCTCGTCTGGTCTCCTCTCTGTGGAGGGGTCCTACCCCACACACCTCACAAGGGGAAAAGGCTAGGGGACAAGAAGGCTAGGGGAGGAGGCTAGGGGACAAGGAAGTGCACTACAGGCAGTGCGTAGCAACCTGCGTAGCAACCTGGAGGCTTCAAACACTAAAACACACTCATCACCACGCCAACCCATCTGTTCCCTTGGCAACCACAGTGCAAGGAGAGAGACAGACAGGTATATGACAGAGAGACAGACAGTTATAGAGACAGGTAGAGAGACAGACAGGTTGAGAGACAGACAGTTAGGAATAGACAGGTAGAGAGACAGACAGTTAGGAATAGACAGGTACAGACAGACAGGTAGAGAGACAGACAGGTAGAGAGACAGACAGTTAGGAATAGACAGGTAGTGCAAGGTGCCTGCTCTGCCTGCCTTGCCCACCTGCCTACCCAGTCACCCAGTACCCTTTCCCTTTGTTCCTTATTAAATATCTATATTATTTTATACCTGTGTCCCGACTCTGTGTGCTGCACTTGGGTTCACTAGTTCTGATACTTAAGCTGCAGAGGCCTGATGGTGGAGGTGGGGAGACCGGCCAAGAGTACGTTGCAGTCGTCAATTACAACTGTATGCGATATAAGTGACAAATACAATTTGATTTGATTTGATTGTAGAGACAGCCCTCTCACATACTGCACACTTACATACTCACCATTCAAGCACAACTGTGTGTGTGTGTGTGTGTGCGTGCGTGCGTGTGTGGATCTTGTTTTATTTTTCTTACCATTTCACCAAATTCGTTGCTTCCCAAGTCTAACCTCTCCAGCTGTGACAGCCTGTGAATTGACCTGAGGGGAGGAAGAGGAGAGGAGAGGAGAGGAGAGGAGAGGGGAGGAGGAGAGGAAAGAAGAGGAGAGGAGATGAGGAGAGGAGGGGGGAGGAGATGAGGAGAGGAGATAAGAAACGAGGAGAGGAGAGTGGAGATAGGAGGAGAGGAGAGGAATGGAAAGGAGAGGAGAGGAGGAGAGAGGAGAAGCAAAGAGAAGAGGAGAGGAGATCAGAAAAGAGGAGAGTGGAGATCGGAAGAGAGGAGAGGAAAGGAGAGGAGAGAAGAAAAGAAGAGATCAGCCAATAGAAAGTATTCTGCCACACAGGAGGAGAGAGAGACAGCTGTCACTCAAGTCTTCTTTTTGAACCACAGTAGAACTATAATCTATAATCAACAGTGCCCTGTGTAAGTAATGGGACAGTGAATCATTTTTTCTTCTTTTGGCTCTACACTCCAAAAGTAGAAAAGATGTTTTTCCCATTACTTACGCAGGGCACTGTATATGGATGGATGGATAGATAGATAGATAGATAGATAGATAGATAGATAGATAGATAGACACATACATACAGTCATGAGAAAAAGTTAGGACACCCCCCAAAATATTAAGTTATTCTCTTAAAAATATGGACATATCAATATGTTATCTTCTTTCTAACAATGTCTATAGATAAAGGGGATGTAATTGAACAAAAAACTATGAAAATGTAACTTTGTAATCATTTATTTAACGAAAAATTAACAATAATGCCAATTCCTACTGAGGAAAAAGTTAGGACACCCTATGCCCTAATAGCTAGTATTGCCCCCCTTGGCTGAAATAACCTCAATTAGACGTTTCTTATAACTGTCTACAGGTCTCTGACATCAATTGGGAGAAAGTTTTTCCCACTCCTCCTTGCAGAATTCTTTCAGCTGTGTGATGTTCGAGGGGTGTCTTGCATGCACAGCCAGTTTCAAATCAATCCACAGCATCTCAATAAGATTAAGATCCGGGCTTTGACTTGACCATTCCAGAACTCTCAATTTATTTTTCTTGAGTCATTCCTTGGTAGATTTACTGGAATGTTTTGGGTCATTGTCATGTTGCATGGTCCACATCTGCTTCAGCTTCAACTTTCGAACAGATGGTCTCACATTTTCCTCAAGCACCCTCTGATACAATACAAAATTCATAGTGGATTCTATGATGGTGAGCTGACCAGGCCCTGCTGCAGAAAAGCAGCCCCAAACCATGACATTTCCACCCCCATGCTTCACAGTTGGTATGAGGTTCTTGTTCTCAAATGCTGTCTTGGTTTTGCGCCAAACATGTCTACTCTTACTGTGCCCAAATAGTTCAACTTTGGATTCATCTGTCCAAAGCACATTGTTCCAGAAGTTCTGGTCTTTCTCTAGGTGTTCTCTGGCAAACTTTAGTCTTGCCCTGATGTTTTTTTTTGACAGCAGGGGTTTCCTCCTTGCACACCTCCCATGTAATGCAAACTTGTTCAGTCTCTTTCTTATGGTGGATGCATGTACTTTGACATCAATTGTGGCAAGAGATACCTGTAGGTCTCGTGATGACATTCTGGGATTGTTGGAGACTTCTTTAAGCATCTTTCGGTCAGCTCTTAGGCTGAACTTGCTTGGGCGGCCTGACCTGGCCATGTTGGTGGTGGTTTTAAATGTTCTCCACTTGTAAATTATTTTCCGGACAGTGGAATGGCCAATTTCGAATAGTTTGGAGATCTTTTTATATCCCTTCCCAGACTCATATGCATCTACAATTTTTCTTCTGAAGGCCTCAGAGAGCTCTTTTGATCTCGCCATGGTGATGCAACTCACTTCAACAATCAAGAGCAAACCAAACTAAATATCTGAGGTTTAAATAGGACAGGCTCCTCCAAAATCCTCTGTAACGATGTTCTAATCATTTGCACCTGATGTGGTGCTCTTGATTATAATTTTAGGCATTTTAAGTGGAACTAAATGTAGGGGTGTCCTAACTTTTTCCTCACAAGAAGATTGCATTTCTATTAATTACATTTTACCAATCATTTTTTAAATAATTTGTTTCAGTTGTATTTGTTTAGTTATATTACCTCAATTTTTCAATATTGTTCAAATGAATATCAAATGTCCATATGTTTGAATATGTTGAAGAAGACAAAGGTTTTCATAGGGTGTCCTAATTTTTTCTCATGACTGTACATACAAACATACAGAAGATAGATAGACAGACAGATGCATAGATAGGTAGATGGAGATAAGAAAAGATGGAGATAAGAAAAGAGGAGAGTGGAGATAAGATGAGAAGAGAGAACTGTTACGGTCTCCCTACCCTACCCTCTGGCACCACTTTGAGGCGCCGGCGATCATCGCTGGAGCGTCCACCTCCCAGTCGACAGCGCACCTGCACCCTATTGTTAATCAGCACACCTGCGACCCATCCCCAATCAGCACCATATAAGAACCCTGCCCAGTCTTCAGTCCAGTGCCAGAACATACTGTGTCCATGGTAACCTTCCCAGTAACCCGCATTACGCTTTGAGCCATTGATATCCTCCCGTGTTCCTTGTGTTTGTTTGTGTTTCACCGCATTCTCCTGTGCCCCTCCAGAACCCTCGTCTGCCTGTCTGACTACCCGTCTGCATGCCCGACCCCTGCCTGTCTGACTACCCGCCCGCCTGCTGAACCCTGGACCGACCCTCGACTACTCTCCCTTGGATTATCTCTCTCTCTCCCCTACCCCTCTCCCTATTACTTACTATTAAATACGCGGTCATTCTGGTTCTTCAGACGTTCTCGGGTATCAAGAACACTCCATAGGTTGAGGCGATTTACTAATACCTAGCTCAGGCATGATACTCGAATTTGCCCACCCTATACCCATCATGAGGTTGCTACAGCCTAGCCTACAAATGAAAGTCTTTTTTTTTAAACAGGCGGCTAGGGGACAAGGAGGATAGGGTAGGAGGCTAGGGGAGGAGGCTAGGAGACAAGGAGGCTAGGGGAGGAGGCTAGGGGACAAGGAGTCTTGTCTAGCCTATAAATTAAAGTTTTCCAAGAGGAGAGTGAGGAGAGTTATCAAGGTGACGGTGATACATTCAATACCACCTTCTGCGTCTAGCTGATCTGATCACCACAGCTTACTTTCAAAGCAGCCACGTACAGTACACTCTTAGAAAAAAGGGTTCTTCATTGGTCCTCGTAGGGGAACCCTTTGAAGAACCCTTTTGGGTTTGATGTAGAACCCTTTTGGGTTTCATTTAGAACCTTCTGTGAAAATGGTTCTACATGGAACCCAAAAGGGTTCTATATCGAACTCAAAAGTTCTTCAAAGGGTTCCCCTATGGGGACAAATGAAGATACCTTTTATAACCTTTTTTCTAAGAGTGTACAGCATGACTTTGCTCGTTGTATCATTCCTTCTCGCAGAATCCTGGTGCTCTCCTCCTTTCACCTTAATAACAGCTACACAGCGTACACCGTTGTCACCATATTAACGACAGTTACGAAACTAGAACTAACGCACATACAGAGGGTGGTGAAAGCTGCCCAGCACATTACCAGGACGGAGCTGCCATCCATGGAGGACCTCTACACTCAGCGCTGCAGGAAGAAGACTAACCGGATTATTAAAGACCCTCATCACCCCAGCAACAAACTGTTTCGGCTGCTCCCGTCTGGCAGACGCTACCGCAGCATCCGGTCTCGCACCACCAGACTCAGGGACAGTTTCATCCCACAGGCAATAAGACTGTTGAACTCCTGAGCTACTTAGCTCACCACAATGACACTTTAAACTATGCCACTTTATAACATGCCACTATAAAATGCCACTTTATACCAGTCGACATCTGGATAAAAACGTCTGTTTACATTTCACTTTTTACATTTTACATTTACATTTATTTAGTTTTGTATTTAGGTAAATATTGTTATTGTTGTTGTTTCTTATTTTTATTATTTACACTTCTTATTGCACTGTTGGAGGAGCCCAAGACTTAAGAATTTCATTGCCAGCGATTGCTCTGTAACTGTTGTGCATATGACAATAAAACCATCTTGAATCTTGAATCTTGAATCTTGAATCATAACCTACAATTCCAATACCGAAAGCTTACCTTGATTCGGAGCAGTTGCAGTGTTGAATAGCCTTAGCCAGCTAGCTAACATAAAATAACATTCCTCTCTGTTTGAGTCAGTCAGCTGCATTAGCTAGGTAAGTGAAATGTAAACTAAGAAAAAATATACAATGAAATAATATATATTTTTTAAATAGCTAGCTCTCTCTCTCTTTCTGCTCATTCTTCTTAATTTTTGAAGAAATTAATTTATCTATATAATTTATTTATTTCAACTCCTCACCACACGTGTGCACTGCAGTGCTATATAGCTGTTGCGTATGCCTTCAGTACTAGATGAATTCCTTTGATTGGATGGACGAAGATGTTAGTTCACACTGCAAGAGTTCTGATAGGTTGGAGGACGTCCTCCGGAAGTCCTCATAATTACTGTGTAAGTCTATGGTAGGGGGTGAGAACCACAAGCCTCCTAGGTTTTGTGTTGAAGTCAGTGTAGCCAGAGGAGGACGGAAAACAGCTGACCTCCGGCTATACCATAGTTACCCTAGAGGGTGCTGTTGAGACTACTATTGTTTAAGTACAATTATTTAGTATAGTTTTATGTTTATGTATGGTATATGTTTCACTATTTTAATTTTTTTCTGAAATTCACTGAATAGGATGATTTTCTCTCCTTCCTCCTCAGAAGAGCCTCCGCAGACGCACGCACGCATGTTCTCACACACATACACGCTCACACACACACACACACACACACACACACACACACACACACACACACACACATGCATATACTCACGCACACACAACCCACTCACCCACACACAGGCTCTGTCTGTTGTGCACAGGGAATGAAAAGAGCACAACACGCCAGGGGGAAGGATAAAAACGTAACACGCCATTCAATGAAATCCACCATAGCTCTGTTTGTAGTGTCTTCATTTACAAACGTCTGCCCACAGACACATTTAGTCACACACCCCTCTTACTCTGGAAGTGAGAGAGAGAGGAAAGAGCGAGAGAGAGAGAGGGAGAGAGAGAGAAAAAAAGAGGGAGAGAAAAAGAGAGGGAGAGGGAGAGAGAGAGAAAGAGAGGGGGGGAGGGAGAGGCAGAGGGAGAAAGAGAGAGAGAGAAAGAGAGAGAGAAACAGACTTACTTTGGCATGGTCTTCAGGTGATTCTCCCTCAGTTCCAGGATCCGTAGTTTAGACAGTCTGAAAGGTAAACACATCAACAACCAGACAGATGAGACAGGGTAGGGTGAGACAGGGTAGGGTGAGAAAGGTTTGGGTTAGACAGGTTTGGGTTAGACAGGTTAGGGGTAGACAGGTTAGGGTGAGACAGGTTAGGGGTAGGCTAGACAGGTTATGGGTAGGGTGAGACAGGTTAGGGGTAGACAGTTTAGGGGTAGGGTGAGACAGGTTAGGGGTAGACAGGTTAGGGTGAGACAGGTTAGGGTGAGACAGGTTAGGGGTAGGGTGAGACAGGTTAGGGGTAGGTTAGACAGGTTAGAGGTAGGGTGAGACAGGTTAGGGGTAGCGTGAGACAGGTTTTGGGTGAGCTCACCTCCCAAAGTTGGCGGGGAGGTACTCCAGAAAGGCGTCATTTAAGAAGAGCTGGGTCAGATTCAGTAGCTGGGTGAAACCATCCGGGAGCCTTTGGGGGGGAAGGGGGGGGGGGGGAGATCTGTTAGGCCCCCTCGTTCCCATGACAACTCCACAACGCAGCTCCACAACGCAGCTACTATGGGATGGCACTACACATGAGCCATAGCGTTCCCACGGAGACAGGCAGATCGATAGACAGCCAGGCAGACAGACAGACACACAGACAGACAGGCACGCACACACGCACGCACGCACGCACGCACGCACGCACGCACGCACGCACGCACGCACGCACGCACACACGCACACACATGCACGCACACACATGCACGCACACAAACACGGTGATTAAAGTCACAATCATAAATGTGTCTTCACTTACTTGGCGATGGGGTTCACGCTGGCCTCCACCACCGACAAGCCTTTACAACATTTGATGTTGTCTGGGAACTCCTGAATACCTGCATAGACACGGGACACACGCTGCACACACCATCACCCTGACCTCAACCCAGTAAACCTCTATGGCATTATGTTTCTGTTTGTGTGTGTGCATATGACTTCTTGTGTGTGTGTGTGTGTTACCATTTTTACTGATGTCCAGCTCTTTAAGACTGACAAGACTGGCGATGGTGGTTGGTAGGCTGGACAGGTCGTTGTCGGGGAGACTCAGTTTCCGTAGCGCCTGACACTGGAATAGTTGCTATGGAGACACAAAGGACACGGACTCAGGAACAGTTGCCACGCGTGTGCACACACACACACACACAAACACACATTAGCCAAACTAGCTAGCCGGCTATAGCCTTTATAATTTGGCGTCATGTAGCTAAAGCCTTCATAATTAAGAAAACCCTCAAAACAACTGTCCCACAGATCAGGAACACTCTCCAGGAGGTAGGTGTGAATGTGTCAGAGACTACCATCCGCAGAGACTTCACCAGCCAAAATACAGAGGCTTCACTACAAGGTGCAAACCTTGCACCTTAGTTATCCTCAGGTTACAGTTTGCTAAAAAAAAAGTACCTAAAAAGCCTGCAGAGGTCTGGAAAAAGATGAGTATTATCATGTATCGTATCAAGTTTGGACAAAAAAGGATCTGCCAAGGATCTGTGTGTGTGTGTGTGACAGCAGGACTAGAGCATGTCCATTAGGAGAGAAAGCAAGGCCAGTTCTGATATAGAGCAGGGAGCCGGAGGGAGAGAAGCTACTTCAAAAGGACTGGAGAGAGGAGAGAGTAGGACACACACACACACACACACACACACACACACACACACACACACACACACACTTCCATAAAGGATACACTTTTGATAACTCTTCACTAGTTGTGTAACCGTGGGAGACGCGGATGCGCTGAACGCTGAACCATTTTCACTGGGACTTCACGCTCATTCACCATCTCTAACCCTAATCCTAACTCTCGTCCTATCTCTAACCCTATCTCTAACTCTAACCCTATCTCTAACCCTAGCCCTAGCCCTATTTCTAACCCTATCTCTAACCCTATCTCTAGCCCTAACCCTATCTCTAGCACATACCCACAACCTGGACACACCCACCCCCATCAAAACTAGTCCCTCAGAGTGCCTCCCCCCCTCTACTCTCCCACACGTTCTAATCAAACCGGCAGATAAAGGTTAGAAGATAGTAATTTTAGACAAACGACAATACATGTTTGAGGCCAATAGACAACTATCCAACACCAAATACTACAGACACAGAGAAAATAGTATACAAACCCAGACACAGACCAAGCTACGCACAATCATCCACACCATCCATGACAAAGGTTACATCACTGCTAAACAGACTATTTATTCGGACCAGATGACCCCAGACCCAGACTTTTCTACCTACTACCAAAGATCCACAAGGAACCAGACACCTGGACAATCCCCTTTGAAGTTCCTCCCGGCAGACCCATAGTATCAGACTGTAATAGCGAATCCTACAACATAGCCCGATATATAGACCACTACCTCAACCCTCTCTCTCCACAAGGCACCCCAGCTACATCAAGGACACGTACGCCTTTTTAGAAAAAATAACCCATGGTTGTTCCCTCCCAAGCATACATATTCACTATTGACATTGACAGCCGTTATGGTAAATTTCTATATAAAATAAAGGTTCCTAATTCCACAGAGGACAGGATGATGTAGAGAGAGAATAGAACTGGCAGATGGCCAGAGGTTGATTTGTGAGGGGAGTGAAGTGGAGAGATTCTTGGAGGTTACATGGGGGGAGCGAAGCTTGGAGAAAGCAGATAGCCAGAGCGTGAAAAACAGGATATAGTAAATAAGAAGTGAAGGGGGATGTAAATATAATCAATTGTGGACATTCCATGTGGGACAGGACAAACAAGCTAAGAGTGGGTTATGGAAACCAGATACACTTATTCTGTGAGAAAACAGGATAAGGGATAGAGGGAGTGACGATTTATGAAGACTCTAATAGACACATGCAGTTGGGAGGTGAAGAAAAGGTCATCAGTACCAGGCACTAGAATCACAGTAATAAATACATGAGCTCACGACCAATGTTGAAGTTAACGCGAGAACTATCTTTAGAAATGGGAGGGGACACCAGGCCGTGACAAGGTATAGGAAACGGGTGAACGATATATCAAGACGTGGTGCACGGACACTACCATCACCGAGAGTCACTGCTCAGCTAACCTGGAGTTTCTCATGATTAAGTGTAGACCTTTCTATCTGCCCAGAGAGTTCACGTCCACTGTTATCACGGCAGCCTATATCCCCCCGGATGCTAATGCTAAGATTGCCATGAAAGAACTGCATACTGCCATGAGCAAACAACAGACTCTGCATCCCGAGGCAGCCTTCATTGTCGCGGGTGACTTCAACCACTCCAATTTAAAGACTGTACTGCCCAAATTCCACCAAAATGTCTCATGCCCCACCAGAGGAGACAGGACATTGGACCATGTATATACTAGCATGGCTGATGCTTACAAAGCCGTTCCCCTCCCCCACCTAGGTCAATCTGATCACCTCTCATTGTTCCTACTGAACTAAGTACTCAGCACTCATCAAACGGGTGAAACCTACAGTGAGGACAGTCAAGGTCTGGCCAGAGGGAGCTGACTCAGCGCTCCAGCAGCGTTTTGGAAACACTGACTGGGGTGTGTTTGCCACACAGGCCACCCATGACTCCCACACGGACATTGACTCTTATGCCTCCTCTGTTTTGGACTACATCAATTCCAACATCAATAGTGTCACCACACTCAAACGGATCACCACTTTCCCTAATCAGAAGCCATGGATGAACAGTGAGGTCCGACTCCTGCTGAAGGCACGCGACATTGCCTTCAGATCAGGGGATGCTCGGGCCTATAGCTCATCCAGGGCTAACCTGCAGATGGGCATCAAAAAGGCCAAGCACAACCACAAACTGAGGATCGAGGATCACTTCAAGAACAACTCTGACCCCCGACGCATGTGGCAAGGCATCCAGGCCATCACTGACTACAAACCCACTCACACCTCACCCCTCTCCATCGACACCTCCCTGCCTGATGAGCTGAACCACTTCTATGGCCGCTTTGACAGGAACAACAAGGAGGTGGCCGTCAAGGCTGTGCTCCCTGCAGATCACCAGCCCCTCACTCTATCTCCCACCGACGTGTGTGCGGCACTGAGCAGGACTAATGCACGCAAGGCTGCTGGTCCTGATGTCATCCCCAGACGCGTCCTCAGGGCCTGTGCTGTGCAGCTGACTGAGGTTTGGACTGACATATTCAACCTGTCCCTAGCCCAAGCAGCTGTCCCCGCGTGCTTCAAAACCACCTCCATCGTGCCGTTGCCAAAACACTCCACTGCAACGAGCTTAAATGACTTCCGCCCAGTTGCACTCACGCCCATCATCATGAAGTGCTTCGAGAGGCTGGTCTTAGCTCAACTCAAGACCTGTCTACCACCCACACTGGACCCCTTCCAATTCGCCTACCGGCAGAACAGGAGTACAGAGGATGCCATCTCAACGGCACTTCACTCCGCCCTGTCCCACCTCGACAAGAGCAACACTTATGTGAGAATGCTGTTCATTGACTTCAGTTCAGCATTCAACACCATCATCCCCTCCAAACTGATCTCCAAACTCAGTCAACTGGGCATCAACTCCTCCCTCTGCAACTGGATCCTGGACTTCCTAACCAACAGGCCGCAGTCTGTTAGGCTACACAACCACACCTCCTCAACCCTCACCCTGAACACCGGCGTTCCACAAGGCTGTGTGCTGAGCCCCCTCCTTTACTCCCTCTTCACCTATGATTGCACACCTGTACATGGCTCAAACACCATTGTTAAGTTTGCAGACGACACAACGGTGATTGGTCTCATCAGCAACAACGATGAGTCGGCCTACAGGGAGGAGGTCCAGCACCTAACAGTGTGGTGCAACAACAACAACCTGGCTCTCAACACCAGGAAGACCAAAGAGCTCATTGTGGACTTCAGGAAGTCAAAAGCTGGCACACACACCCCCATCCTCATCAACGGGACTGAGGTGGAGCGAGTCACCAGCTTCAAGTTTCTGGGTGTCCACATCTCTGAGGATCTCTCCTGGACCCTCAACACCTCTACCCTGATCAAGAAGGCTCTCTTCTTCCTGAGGAGACTAAAGAAGGTCCATCTGTCTCCTCAGATCCTGGTGAACTTCTACCGCTGCACCATCGAGAGCATCCTCAAGGACATTTCTCACCCCAATCATAGACTGTTCACCCCACTCCCCTCCGGGAGGCGCTACAGGTCTCTCCGCACCCGAACCAGCAAGGTTCAGAGGTAGCTTCTTCCCTGCGGCTGTCACCCTACTGAACTCGAACTCTGCACCTAGGTGACAACCTACCAACCCCTGCACCCCCCCCCCCCCCCCCCGGACAATTGCAATTACAAACTGCTCTTACTCCATACTACTGCTCTTCTGTACATATCTGTCTATATCTTATAAAAATATTGTCTATATCCATATCTATCTATACTGTTCATAATCTGTCTATACTGTTGCACATATCCTATATTTTTCTTTAATACTACTGTGAATACACTGCACATATCTGTACATACCTGTTCATACTGTTCATACAGCATTCCATATTTATTCTGCTATTTACTCTAATGTTACTGTTAATACGTATACCTAGACTGCATTGCCTATACAGCTCATATGCTGCTTACACTGTTCATACTGCATCCTATTTATTCTGCTATAATGCTACTGCTAATTCATATACTGCTGTAACAATGTTCGTTCGTACAGAGGCAGACGCAGTATGGTAGTGAGGGAATGTTGCTCCCGTTTATTAGCACAGTAGTTCAATTACTTGGCTTTTCAGCCCGTTTCAAAGTTCGGCGACTTTCCAGTCGTCTCTCTCTCGGAACGTGCTCCTTCGTTCCAGCCCACTTACTGAAAAAGCAGAGGCACACACATCTTAAGCATCTAGTCAACGAGGCTTCATTTGCAAAAGGTGTGCAACGGAGCCTCACCGACATAACCCTGGCCACGGTCCTGTAGCTCCCTCTACAGGCCGAACGCTGCATGTCCCCCCACATACCCCCACCGCCCGACACAGGCCGGGGACACGACGGCCGACAACCTACTCCCCCCCCCCGCACGGGAGAGGAAGTCTGCCACGACCATCTGCGCCCCCGGTCTGTGCACGACCGAAAAGTTGAAGGGCTGCAACGCGAGATACCACCGGGTGATCCTTGCGTTCACATCCTTCATGCGGTGGAGCCACTGGAGGGGAGCATGGTCGGAGTAGAGGTGAAAGCGCGACCCAGCAGGTAGTAGCGGAGGGCGTCGACCGCCCACTTGATGGCCAGGCACTCCTTCTCCACCGTGCTGTACCGGCCCTCCCTCTCCGATAGCTTGCGGCTCAGGTACAGCACCGGCCGGTCAGCCCCCTCCACCCACTGGGTCAGCACTGCTCCCAGGCCTCTATCCGATGCGTCCGTCTGTAGGGAGAAAGGGAGGTTAAAATCAGGCGCATACAGGACCGTTTCTCCACAAAGAGCTCCCTTAAGGGCCTCGAACGACCCCTGGCACTGGCCCGACCATTGGACCGGATCCGGGGCACCCTTCTGAAAATCCCGCTCAGTCAGTGATGGCCTGAAAATAGCCAGCCAGCCCCAGGAAGGCCCTCACCTCCTTCTTCGTCTTGGGCCGCGGAGAGGCGGCGATGGCCGCAGTCTTTTCAATCTGCGGCCGCACCTCCCCCCGACCCAAGTGGTACCCCAGATACCGGATCTCCCTCCGCCCGATCACGCACTTCTTCGGGTTGGCCGTCAGCCCCGCCTGCCTCAGGGACCGCAGAACAGCAGCCACACTCTGCACATGCTGCGCCCAGGTGTCACTGTGAATGACAATGTCATCCAGGTAGGCCGCAGCATAGAGTGCGGTCGCAGAATGCGGTCCATGAGGTGCTGAAAAGTGGCTGGGGCTCCGAACAACCCGAAAGGGAGCACCGTGAACTGGAACAGCCCGAGCGGAGTGGAGAATGCAGTTTTCTCCCGGGATACCGGCGAGAGTGGAATCTGCCAGTATCCCTTTGTGCAATCCAACGTCGTGAAGTATTTGGCCGTGCCAAGCCGGTCCAAGAGCTCGTCAACCCGGGGCATCGGATAAGCATCGAACTTGGAGACCGCATTAACCCGTCTATAATCCACACAGAACTGTATAGCCCCATCCGGCTTGTTGACAAGCACGATGGGGCTACACCAGTCACTGCGGGACTCCTCGACCACACCCAGCTCCAGCATGGCTTCCAATTCCCTGCACACAATGTCTCGTTTGTGTACCGGCAACCTATAGGGACGCGTGCGCACCGTTAAACCCGGCTGCGTTTCTATATGGTGGTCGATAAGCGTAGTCCGACCGGGCAGGGAAGAGAACACGTCGGCGAACTTAGCTTGCAAATCTGCAACGTCCGTGGCTTGGCTAGCAGAGAGATGGTTATCAATACCGACCAGAGTGCTAAGTTTTGATTTTGGGACTTCCGGACCGAACTCATCTCTCTCTGGAATTATCGTAGCCAGAGCAACAGTGACCACGTCGTTCCATTTTTTTAGGAGATTTACGTGGTACACCTGCAAGCTATCCCCCTGGTCCGAGCGTACTACCTCATAATCCACGTCCCCCATGTGACGTGTGACCACAAACGGCCCTTGCCAATTTCGTGCTGGAGGTGGGTAACAGTACGAGCACCTTGTCTCCCGGTGTAAATTCTCGCAGGTTAGTTCCCCTGTTGTATAGGCGCTTTTGACGCTCGTGGGCTTGTAGCAAATGCTCGCGTGAGATAACCCCTAGGGCGTGGAGCTTTGTGCGCAAGTCCAGGACGTATTGAATCTAATTCTTACTGTCGCTAGACCCTTCCTCCCAATTTTCTTTAAGAAGGTCTAGGACACCCCGGGGCTTACGCCCGTAGAGTAATTCAAACGGGGAAAACCCGGTGGAAGCTTGGGGGACTTCCCGTACCGCAAACAACAGGGGATCTAGCCATTTATGCTAATTCCGACTATCCTCGTGTACAAACTTCCGGATCATTGACTTCAAGGTCCGATTGAACCTCTCACAAAGGCCATCAGTGGCCGGGTGGTAGACACTGGTTCGAACCGCCTTGATGTTCAACAAGCCATACAGTTCTTTGAGGGTGCGTGACATAAAATTAGTGCCCTGATCGGTGAGAATCTCTTTCGGGATTCCCACGCGGGAGATTACTTGAAACAATGCCTGCGCTACACTCCTGGCAGAGATATTGCGCAGCGGTATTGCCTCGGGGTATCGGGTTGCGTAATCTATCAAGACCAACACAAATCGATATCCCTGTGTACACCGATCAAATGGCCCGAATATCCATCGCAATGCGGTCGAATGGGTTCTCGACCAATGGTAAGGGCTGCAAGGGGGCCCGTGGAATGGGGATTTACCAACTGACATTCGCGACAAGAAGCGCACCACCTACGCACCTCTGCCCGAATTCCCGGGCCAATAAAATCGAGCCATTATACGGTTTAGTGTCTTATCATACCCTAAATGGCCCGCCATGGGGTTGACATGAGCCGCTTGGAAGACCATTTCCCGGCGGCTACGGGGAACCAACAACTGGGTTACCTCCTCCTGACTATGTGAGTCACGACTTACTCTGTATAACCTGTCGCTGATAATCGCAAAATAGGGGTGGGCGCGCACTGTGTCTGGCCGTACCAAAGTACCATCAATTGCTATCACTTGGTCATAGGCCGATCTTAGGGTCTCGTCACGAGACTGCTCGAGGGGGAAGTCGCCTAGCAGCGGATAGTTTGGCGGGGAAATCTCGGGGTGAGACCCCCCCGCCGGCTCCGGCTCCCCGGCAGTGTCGCGAGGCGCCGCCTCAGCACAGAGCACATTACACGCCTCACACCTCCCTCTCTGTCGTGCAGCCCTCTTTACCGCTTGAGGAAACCCCTCCCAATCTACACCTAGAATCAGGGGATGCGTGAGGCGTGGGCTAACTGCCGCCTGTACACTATGTTTTTTTTCCCTCATAATGAATTTCGATAGCGACCACAGGATATTCGTGATTCGTGGCAATCACAGAAGTCAGACATTTCTTATAGTTGGTCACCAGGTTTGCACACATCTCAGGAGGGATTTTGGTCCACTCCTCTTTACAGATCCTCTCCAAATCCTGAAGGTTTCAAGGCTTTTGCTTGGCAACTCGAAGCTTCAGCTCCCTCCGCAAATTTTCGATAGGATTAAGGTCTGGAGACTAGCTAGGCCACTCCATGACCTTAGTGTGCTTCTTCTTGAGCCACTCCTTTGTTGCCTTGGCTGTATGTTTTGGGTCATTGTCATGCTGGAAGACCCATCCACGACCCATCCTCAGTGCTCTGGCTGAGGGAAGGAGGTTCTCGTCCAAGATCTTATGGTACATGGCCCCGTCCATTGGCCCCTCAATGCAGTGAAGTCGTCCTGTACCCTTAGCAGAGAAACAACCCCAAAGCATAATGTTTCCACCTCCGTGTTTGATGGTGGGGATGGTGTTCTTGTGATTGTAGCATTCAGTATTTCTCTCCCTCCAAACACAAAGAGTCACCTTCTCCCAAGCCTTCTCTGAATCATTTAGGTGTTCATTGGCAAACTTCAGATGGGCCTGTACATGTGCCTTCTTGAGCAGGGGGACCTTGCGGGCACTGCAGGATTTCAATCCGTTACGGTGTAGTGTGTTACCAATGGTTTTCTTGGTGACTGTGGTCCCAGCTGCCTTGAGATCATTACCAAGCTCCTCCCGTGTAGTTCTGGGCTGATCCCTCACCCTTCTCATGATCATCCTTACCCCACGAGGCGAGATCTTGCATGGAGCTCCAGGCCGAGGGCGATTGATGGTTATTTTGTATTTCTTCCATTTTCTAATAATTGCACCAACAGTTGTCTCCTTCTCACCAAGCTTCTTGCTGATGGTCTTGTAGCCCATTCCAGCCTTGTGCAGGTCTACAACTCTTACCCTGATGTCCTTTGAATGTTCTTTGGTCTTGCCCATGGTGGTGGAGAGGTTGGAATGGAAGAGATTGATTCTATTGACAGGTGTCTTTTATACCCATAACAAGCAGAGATTAGGAGTACTTTTCCTAAAGTGACAGGACTAATCTGTGTGCCTCATGGGCATATAACCGGTCTGTATGAGCCAGAATTCTTGCTGGTTTGTAGGGGATCAAATACTTATTTCCTCCGATCAAATGCAAATTAATTTATAACTTTATATAATGTGTTTTTTCTGGACTTCTTTGTTGATATTCTGTCTCTATTTGTTGAAATAAAAGTACCATAAAAATTATAGACCGCTCATTTCTTTGTAATCGGGCAAACTAACAAAATCAGCAGGGGATCAAATAATTATTTCCCCCACTGTATTACCTTCAACCTTTTTCTTAAAACATTTGTTCATACATATCACAGCACTAATGCATGCTTACCTTGTTATCTTATTTTTACCTCCTTTTACATAGATTTTTCTCATCACTATGCATGTTACCAATTGATTACATGTCCCCAGTACTTTATCTATCTTATAATTGTGATTACAAAATATGTCTATTTATATAGGCAGGCCTGCTGTGATTTTAAAATCAAGCAGTAGCACACAGTCCACCCTTCAGACCCACGCCTAAATAAATGCACCAAATAACACATAATAGTTTAGCTTTTTCTTGTTGAGAGAGGGGGAACCGAGCAATAGGCCTCTGCAACACAGACTTTCCAGTCAATTCTCAAACCTACCCTAACACAAAACCTGGACTCTAACTCTATCTCGAACCCAAATTCTAACCCTATCTCTAACCCTAGCCCTATCTCTAACCCTAACCCTATCTCTAAATCAAATTATAACCCTTTCTCTAACCCTAACCCAATCTCTAACCCTAACTCTAACCCTATCTCTAATCCGATTTCTATCTCTAACCCTATCTCAAACGCTATCTCTATCTCTAATTGTATCTCTAATGCTATCTCTAACCCTATCTCGAATCCTGGCTCTAACCCTATCTCTAACCCTAGCCCTATCTCTAACCCTAACTCTATGTTCTTCTATCTCATTGGTTCGTAGGGTAGTCCCTCTCTCTTATTGGTCAGTACCTTGGGTAGTTCTTCTATCTGATTGGTTCAGTCAGGACACTTACGTCGTTTTAATATGTTTCATGAAAATGGAGGTTTAGGTTTGGTGTAATTGGATGGCTCCGCTCTGATATAACTCACATAGCCAGTGGCGTCACACTGTTTAACTATGGTGGAGTGCGTAAATCTGCTCTGTTAAGCCTAGTCCCATGAACATGATTTGGTTTGCTTTGTTTTATACGTGGGTTCAGCTGTCTGTCACCTGAAGGCCTGTCTCTCTCTTTGTCTCTATCTATCCATCTATCTATCTATCCATCTGATTGGTCAGTACCTTGGGCAGTTCTACTCTATTTATCTCTCTCTATCTATCTGTCTATCCCTGTCTATCTATCTGTCGATCTGTCTATCCATCTATCTATCAATCTGTCTGTCTATCTATCTACCTACCTATCTATCTGATTGACCAGTACCATGGGCAGTTCTACTCTATCTATCTCTGTCTGTCTGTCTGTCTGTCTGTCTGTCTCTCTCTCGCTCTCTCTACATATATATATATATATCTTTATCTGTCTCTCTCTCTCTCTATCTATCTTTATTGACCACTTCCTTGGAGCAGCTCCTTTATCAGATTTGGTCCGTACTTGTATTCCTCTGATTGGTCAGTACTTCTATTCCTCTGTCTCTCATTGGTCCGTACCTTAGGCAGCTCCTCGATCTGATTGGCGTCCAGATAGAGCTCCTCCAGCGTCCTCTCGAAGCTGAAGATCTCCTTGGGGACCGACTGTAGACTGCAGTGGGAGTAGTCCAGCACGGACACTACCTCCTCCTCTCCACGGAAACACCGGCAAGGCACCAGCCGACCAATCAGCTTCCTCTTCGTCGTCATCTCCAGACACTGCACTGTATGGGGGGGGAGAGAGATGTGTTGTTATAATGCATTCAGTCTAAAATGAATGTGAGGTGATGCCAGGCTGGGGTCTCGAGTTATCAACAACAACAACCACAGTGTCACTGTCTACCTGGTCGTTCACACGGGAACACACCACACCTCGTTCACATGGCAATGCAGCACATCTGAATGTGTTCAGTCACATGTTAAAATTGCCTCGGGTTACCAGGTGCCAGCCTTCTCCTAGCCGGGTGACCAGATGCACACAATGTGTTTGGGTGACCAGATGCAGGCAGTGTGTTTGAGTGATCAGATGCAGGCAGTGTGTTTAGGTGACCAGATGCAAGCAGTGTGTTTGAGTGAACAGACGCAACCTTGCCATGGGTTACCAGGTACACAAGGAGAGATGGAGGGACTGGGAGAGAGATGGAGGGAGATGGAGAGACTGGGAGAGAAATGGAGAGAGATGGAGAGACTGGGAGAGAGATGGAGAGAGATGAAGGGACTGGGAGAGAGATGAAGAGACTGGGAGAGAGAAGGAGAGACTGCGAGAGAGGGAGAGAGATGGAGGGATTGGAAGAGAGATGGAGAGACTGGGAGAGAGAGATGGAGGGACGACCAGAGTACTACAACAATACTACTAGAGAGAAACACAACATCTAAACAACAATACTCCTACTAGAGTACTACAACAATACAACTAGAGAGAAACACACCAACTAACCCCTACACCCCCCCCCCCCCCTCCCCCGGACAATTGTACTACTCTTACCCTATAGCATTCCTATAAACTGTACATACTGTATCTTCACTAATACACACTGCTCTTATACAACATACTACTGCTCTTCTGAACATATCTGTCAATACTGTTCATAATGCACATACCCTTATTTTTTACTAATCTTATAATGCTACTGTTAATACACTGCACATATCTGTACATACTGTATCTGTTTATACTGTTCATACTGCATTCCATATTTATTCTGTTTATTTACTCTGCTTATAATGTTACTGTTATTACAAATACTGCTTATACTGTACTACTTATACAGCTCATATACTGCTTATACTGTTCATACTGCATTCTATATTTATTCTGCTTATAATGTTACTGTTAATACATATACTGCTTATACTGCACTACTTATACTGCTCATATACTGCTTATACTGCACTACCTGTATATATTGTTCACATTGCACTTTTCTGCTTTTTTTGCACTTCTGGTTAGACACAAATTTTGTTGTCTCTGTACTTGTACTCTGCACAATGACAATAAAGTTGAATCTAATCTAATCTAATCAAATCTAAACACAACATTTAAACAACAATAGTAGTATTCTAGTAGTAATATTTTTGTTTAGATGTTGTGTTTTTCTCTCGTTGTATTCTAGTCGTAGTATTGTTGTTTAGACACTGTCTTTCTCTCTAGTAGTATTCAAGTAGTAATAGAGAGAAAGACAGTGTCTAAACAACAATACTACGACTAGAATACTACAACAATACTACTAGAGAGAAACACAGCATCTAAACAACAATACTACTACTAGAATACAACGAGAGAGAAACAGTGTCTAAACAACAATACTACTACTAGAATACTACGAGAGAAACACAACATCTGAACAACAATACCATAACTGGAATACTACTAGAGAGAAACACAACATCTAAACAACAACACTACTACTAGAGTACTACAACAATACTACTGGAGAGAAACACAGTGTCTAAACAACAATACAACTACTAGAGAAACACAGCATCTAAACAACACTACAACTAGAGTACTACTCGAGATAAACACAGTGTCTAAACAACAACACTAATCGTAGAGTACTACAACAATACTACTAGAGAGAAACACAACACCTAAACAACAACACTACAACAATACTACTAGAGAGAAACACAACACCTAAACAACAACACTACAACAATACTACTAGAGAGAAACACAACACCTAAACAACAATACTATGACTAGAATACTACAACAATACTACTAGAGAGAAACACAGCGTCTAAACAACAAGACTACTACTAGAATACTACAACAATACTACTAGAAAGAAACACAGTGTCTAAACAACAATACTACTACTACAACAATACTACTAGAGAGAAACACAACATGTCACGCCTGAGGTTGCTGTCTGGCGACTCTGGCGCCCCCCTCTGGCTATACGGGTCAGTGCCTCCCAATCTACCTTGAATCATATCACCTGTGTGTTCTGTCCCCTGTTTGTATAAATAGCCTGTGTGTTCCCCATGTCTTCGTCCGAGATTCTCCCTGTCTGTTGTGAGTACCCTGTCTACCCATCCGTATCGGCAGTCCCCGTGATAACCCTGTATCCAGTATTATTCCACTTGTTAAGTGTGTACCTTATTTAGCGGAGCTTGCTTTCTCCACCTTTGTTTTGCCGTTTGGTCCCCGTGTTTGTTTGTACCCCATTCCCCTCTTTTGTATTAAACCCCCGTCTCTAAGTATTCACGCTGTGTCTGAGTATCTCTCCGCACTTGGGTCCCTCGCACTACCTCGCAATCCTAACACAACATCTAAACAACAATACTACTACTAGAGTACTACAACAATACTACTAGAGAGAAACACAGCATCTAAACAACAATACTACTAGTAGAATACTACAACAATACTACTAGAGAGAAACACAACAACTAAACAACAATACTACTACTAGAATACTACTAGAGAGAAACACAGCATCTAAACAACAATAATACTACAAGAATACTACAACAATACTACTAGAGAGAAACACAGCATCTAAACAACAATAATACTACGAGAATACTACAACAATACAAGAGAGAAACACAGTGTCAAAACAACAATACTACAAGTAGAATACTACTAGAGAGAAACACAACATCTAAACAACAATACTACTACAAGAATACTACAAGAGAGAAACACAACATCTAAACAACAATACTACTACTAGAGTAATACTAGAGAGAAACACAGTGTCTAAACAACAACACTACTAGTAGAATACTACAACAATACTACTAGAGAGAAACACAGCATCGAAACAACAATACTACTTCTAGAATACTACTAGAGAGAAACACAGCATCTAAACAACAATACTACTACTACAACAATACTACTAGAGAGAAACACAACATGTCACTCCTGAGGTTGCTGTCTGGCGACTCTGGCGCCCCCCTCTGGCTATACGGGTCAGTGCCTCCCAATCTACCTTGAATCATATCACCTGTGTGTTCTGTACTACGAGAGAGAAACACAACATCTAAACAACAATACTACTTCTAGAATACTACAACAATACTACTAGAGAGAAACACAGCATCTAAACAACAATACTACTACTAGAGTACTACTAGAGAGAAACACAACACTTAAACAACAATACTACTACTAGAGTACTACAACAATACTACTACTAGAATACTACAAGAGAGAAACACAGCATCTCAACAATAATACTACTACTAGAATACAACAACAATACTATGAGAGAGAAACACAGTGTTTAAACAACAATACTACTAGTAGAGTACTACAACAATACTACTAGAGAGAAACACAGCATATAAACAACAATAATACTACTAGAGAGAAGCACAACATCTAAACAACAATACTACTAGTAGAATACTACAACAATACTACTAGAGAGAAACACAGTGTCTAAACAACAATACTCCTACTAGAATACTACTAGAGAGAAACACAACATCTAAACAACAATACTACGACTAGAATACTACAACAATACTACTAGAAAGAAACACAGTGTCTAACCAACAATACTACGAGAGTACTACACCAATAATAATGCTTTCACTTTCGCTTTTTGGTTTTTAACAATGATGTCATTGGAGATCAAACAAACATTACTCTATTGTTACTAAATATATCGTTTAATTTGCCTTGAAATGTTTACATAGTGGCGCCGCCAAGTTCACAACGTGATGCAGCGCCATTCTTACATTCTTTGGGGAGAACCCTGAGAGAGAAACACAGGATCTAATCAACACTTCTAGAGTAATACAAAAATATGATTAGAATATTATTACAATATTCCGAGGATACTAGAATACTAGGATACTACTACTAGAATATTTCTAGAATACTACTGGAATACGACTAGAATATTACTAGAATACTACTAGAATACTCCAATACTTCTAGAATACTTCTAGAATTACTACAGGAATACTACTAGAATACTAGAATACTACTCGAATAATAGAATACTACTAGAATACTTCTAGAATTACTACAGGAATACTACTAGAATACTAGAATAGTAGAATACGACTACAATACTACGATAATTACTTCAGGAATACTACTAGAATCGTAGAATACGACTAAAATGCTACTAGAATTATTACAGGAATACTATTAGAATACTCTGTACACTGGAGGGGGGAGGGGGCGACCTCAGCCAATAGGATTAGAGCAGCTTACAAATGAGAACAGCGAGGCTAAACTGTCTTTTTGCTTCTCATGAATCACAACAACCACAACCACAACAACAAGTATTGAGAAGTGAAGTGTACCATTGAGAACAGACTGTTAGGGTACAAGTGTATACTCTGTCTGTCTGTATCTATCCATCCATCCATCCATCCACCTGAAGGAGGAAAACTTCAATTCTGACCTTATTTTCAAATGACCCTTCCCCCGATGGGATAAAGGGCTGAGGTCTTTTACGACGTCTCAAGAATGTGATGATGTAGTTGGTTGGTTCTCCTAATTTAAATAATGTAGTTGTAGAGTGATATAAAAGCAGAGGTCAGGGAATAGTTTGCTCTTTTTTCTTTGTTCTGGTGTTTGGTTCTCGTCATGAGCTGTGAGTAGCTTTGTAACAATGACCTGTGGTCATCTCTCTACTCTCTCTTTATCCATCATGTACCATTGTGGGTAGAATGTAACATTGTTCTATGATGTATTTGCCTAGTAATAATAGTACAAGTATACAGTATTATTAAAACCTCATTTGATTCATTCTATTTGACCTTTCTTGCACTAAATCATCACAAACTCAATAATTCTTTGCACATAGTGATAATTACATTACTTGGAGTCAGTATCAGTTTTAGATGTGCTTTGCTATTAACAAAATATAGCCAAATGTCTTAGCCAAACCTTCACATGGAAACTGCCATTATTATACTGTATATGGTCTACACACCCACCCACCCATCCATCCAAGTGTACACTCTAGAGTACAGACTGTTAGGGTAGAAGTGTGCACTCTAACTAAGTACAAGTGTCACTCTCTCTCACACACACACACACACACACACACACACACACTGTTAAGGTGGAAGGGTGTCATACAGGACTGTATTTCAGAGAAGAAGGAAAATGGAGGACGATGTTTCCTCATCGCCGGTGCTCTAGATTACAGTCAAGCTCTCCATGGTAACGTGTCTCTGTGGTAACCTGTCAAGAGTGTGTGGGAGAGCGGGAACATCTGTCAAAAGAATGAGGTCCGGCAAAGAACGAATCATCAGGAAGAGAGAAATATTTAATTGTTTGCTTCGGACAATGAAGATTCAGATTGAAGTAAAAAGGCAAGTGATTAAATGCTTAAATTCTTTAATGCTTAAATGATTGAATATCTTAATAATAATGCTTAACTGTGTGTTAATCAGTAATTCAGAGGAGTAAAAGACTGTTGTGACTATAATGTGAAACTTTAATCAAAAATAGGGAAGCCTGTTGTGTGCTGTGTCTTTGTCTTAAGTAACTGTAATGGCAGGAGTACTCAGGCAAAGGACTCAAATGCACGACTCGCAGACAAAAACTTAGAATAGTCTTTACTTTCAAAAAAGGTTCGGTACACAGGTAGGAAGTCAATGGGTAAGCAGATAATCCAGGAAGGGGGTAGTCAAAACAGGGTTTGGTACATAGGCAGGCAGATAATCCAAAAAGGGGTAGGCAAAAGGCAAAGTCAGAAACAGAGAGATCAAAAAACTACTACTATGGTAAATTTAAAGACAATATAAGGGTTTGTAATCCCACACCTAGGGAAGAGGTCACAGGAAAATAGATGGTCCTAGAACATTTGGAGAAGGCAGTCAAGAGGGGTAAGGTCAGATTGAGGGGTTTGCTATAGGTGAAGAAAACAAAGGATCAAAGCGGGAGAAAACAGGATAGAGTAATTAAAGTTAGGGTAATTAAGTAATAAACAAAGTTGTAAACAGCTAAAGCCTGAAAACAGCCTGGGCGTCAGCAAGGCCTGATCGGATAAACGGGCGCCAGCCCGGTGGGCGGCGCACACCTTGATGACGAAATGTAGATCTTGAATGTTATTGGTGTATGTAGACAGGAAACAGAAATGCGTTGAAAAGAAGGCGTTAATCTGTGTGAAGTCTATAAAGACAGGTGACTGAGGAGATAACGGGGTCAACTTTGCAAACCTGAACGGCTGCATATTCTGCATGAATAAAGTCTTTGAATGAATCAACAGCTCTGGTTAATGGTATTTTATTTCAAAGTATTATAGCTTAAATTCTACGACATAATTGGCGTCACGAACAGGATTGATGTCAAAGACTCACATCAAGACCGGCCGTTGAGAAAGGGACCTGGATGGATTGCATAAATTAAATGGCCATATCTACGAGGTGAGCAGCGTTACTGCCTTATAATAGGAAATTTGTGTAGTCCGTTCTGGGTCTCCCAACTCAACGGTAGGAAAATGCATGAGTCTTATCAATAAAGAAACCAAATTTAGAATTTAAACGACAGCTGTTGACGATTTCAAAAATCTGCATGCACTAACATAACATTAAAGATTAGAAAAGCCCAATGTTGGGTCACATGTGCAAGTCCCGTGGATAAATGCAGAAATATTCTGGGCAGGACAAACGGGCAGGAGGCTTAAAATACCGCTGAATTAGATCGATATTTCAGGTCTGTACGGATGAGTACTAATCTGTGGGTACCGCTATCGTATTAAATAAATATTATAGGGCTGAACAGGCAGATTGCTGCATGGTTACCGCTGAAATTGAAATTGATTGATTTGGGACTGAATGGTTAAGCTAAAGAGTCAGCAAAGTAATTCGAATATAGTATCGCTGATGTGTAGTGAAGCGTCATATTAGTATTGTGACGTATGCGGAAGTAGATAGCAGAAGGGCTCGAGAGCGCTGTGTTATGAGAGAAAACTTCCGCCTGTTGTTTTAGTGTACAAATTGCTGTGTCGTGTTGTGAAACGCTTGTAAAAAGTGCTGTGTCGTGAGTGTTTGTAAAAGTCGCTGTGTTGTGTTGAGAGAGTGATATATTGTTGTGCTGTGTGGGAGAAGAGCGAAAAAAGGCTCGAAACGGAGAGAGATATTCTGTATAACACTGTTGGTGGGGAGTTGAGGACGACAGTTAAAATATAAAATAAGTGAGAAGACAAACGTCTAATCTAATAGATATATTGTAGACATTAGGTACAGAAGAATAAAGAGTATACATTTTTAGAGGGTCAATGTGTGAATTTTTTAGGCCTCCCAGAGTACAAAATAATGAGAATATAGGATGATATATAGTATATCTCTGTGTATACGAATGTCGAAGAAATGTTCTCTTAAAGGAAACGTAAGATACTTTTTGTAAAAACCAAATAATCAAAAGTAAGAATTATGAGAGATAATTGAAATAAGTGGAGAGAGACTCGGAAAAAACGGGAAGGCCGCCATCTTGAAACGTCATTCGGGTGGGGAGGTATTATTGTAAAAGGGGGAGGGAACCAACCGAGTGGGCTGAGCTGCATTTTATACAATAGACTTTACAGCAGTCAGGTTTAGGTGAAAAGAACTAAAACATTTTATTATATAAGTATATGCTGAGTGAAAGTGATTCTTAACTGAAGAGTTTCATGTCTAAGCTTTCATGTCTAAGCTTATATAAGTATATGCTGAGTGAAAGTGATTCTTAACTGAAGAGTTTCATGTCTAAGTTTCATGTCTAAGCTTATTTCACATTCTAGGGTTTCATACACACACACCCCACATTCACACCCACCCTACACACACATACCCCCTCCCCCTCACCCTCACCCATTCACACCTCACTCACACACACACACACACACACACACACACACACACACACACACACACACACACACACACATATAGATACACACCTATTCTTACATTCTCACACAAACAAATACACTCTCAAGCACACATACATACATGCAAATACACACAGTTGGTCATATTGATTCCCAGGGTGTAAGACACCAATTGTGATTAGGATATCTCAAGCTGATTCCAAAGCTGCTTCCTAACATATTTCTTTAATCTTACAGTGATATCCTAGAAAACCAATAATACAATATTGTTCTCTTTTGACAAATTGCAGAAAAGAGTGAAAATTAAGACATTTTACAATCACCCTAAAAAACAATTACTGCAGGAAAGTTATTAAAGGAAAGACAAAAGGAACAATGGAGAAAGGGATTACCATGGTAACTCCAGTAGAAATATTAGAGAATAAAAACCTTCTTTTGAATAACCAAATAAAAAAGATGTCAGAAAAATGGGAAAAACGAACTAGTAAGAATTATACTAAGTGGCCAAAGGAAGGGACATTTGATGTTGCAGTGTGTAAGGAAATTGGAACACTGATAAAAAACCACAAACCTCAAGAAAATTAAAAAAAAAAGACAGGAGGAAAGAAAGAGAGAAACAGACATGTTGAAATTGTTCAAAACAGAAGGAGAAACAATGTTAAAAGAGGTTAGGGAGCTAAGAAAGTTGGAGAAGGGCACAGAGGGAGGAAATGAGGAAGAAAAGGTGATGCCCCCACCATATAACCATGGGGAATTCCCGATGTTATCAGCAAAGATATACCTGGATGGGAATATAAAGTTGGAAGAAGAAGATGAGGAAGAAGAGAGGGGAAGTGAAGAGAGAAGGGTTGTGGAAACGGAGGGTCCCACTAGTATCTGGGGGGGTGCTGGTGGGACAGGATCCACCCTCCATTCCTGGAGATTCCTGGACCTTTCTCCGGGTCGCAGTGCAGTGGGGCTCCGACCCACAGAGGGTCCTCGCCCTGGTCGACTCTGGAGCAGCGGGGAACCTGATGGACACGAGCCTGGCGGCTGGATGGGGAGTCCCACTCATCCAGCTAGCGGAGCCCATACCGGTCCGGGCTCTGGACGGTCGGCCCCTGGGAGCTGGCCTGATTACACAGCGCACTATCCCCGTGCGCCTCCAGGTCGAGGGGGCTCCTTGGGAGGAGGCTCATTTTTTCATCATTGAGGCTCCTGACTGCCCCCTCGTCCTGGGTCACCCCTGGCTGGCTTCCAGCAACCCCCGGATTAACTGGGCCACCGGGCAGGTTGTTCTGGGGGTAGGTTCGACCGTCAACATATGTCCATCCAGTCCCCTTACTCCCATTCCCCGCCCACTGCCACCTACCTCCCCTGTGCCCGACCTGACCGGTGTTCCCCCGGAGCATTGGGACCTGGCAGAGGTCTTTAATAAGTCACGGGCCAAGAGCCTGCCGCCCCACAGGTCCTACGACTGCGCTATCGACCTTCTGCCAGATTCCATGCCTCCTAGGGGTCGCTTGTTCTCCCTGTCCCGGCAGGAGACATTGGCCATGAAGGAGTACATCGAGGAGGCGCTCGCCGCGGGACATATCCGACCTTCCACGTCCCCGGCGGGTGCAGGGTTCTTCTTTGTGGCCAAGAAGGACGGGGGACAGCGGCCCTGCATCGATTACCGGGGCCTGGACGACGTGACAGTGAAGAATCGCTATCCACTCCCCCTGATGACATCAGCCTTCGAATCCCTGCAGCAGGCCTGGGTCTTCAACAAGCTGGACCTACGTAACGCCTACAACCTGGTGAGGATCCGGGAGGGGGATGAGTGGAAGACGGCATTCAACACACCGAGGGGCCACTACGAGTATCGGGTCATGCCCTTCGGATTGGCCAACGCCCCGGCGGTCTTCCACGCGTTGGTCAACGACGTCCTTCGGGACCTCCTGGATCTGTCCGTGTTCTTCTACCTAGACGACATCCTTATTTTTTCTAAGGACCTGGCCCAACATAGGCTGCACGTTCGCCAGGTTCTACAACGCCTTCTCAGCCACCAGCTTTATGTGAAGGCGGATGTGGGGGGACATGCAGCGTTCGGCCTGTAGAGGGAGCTACGGGACCGTGGCCAGGGTTATGTCGGCGAGGCTCCGTTGCACACCTGTTGCAAATGAAGCCTCGTTGACTAGATGCTTAAGATGTGTGTGCCTCTGCTTTTTCAGTAGGTGGGCTGGGAACGACGGAGGTTTTTCGAGACTGACGACTGGAAAGTCGCCAAAACTTTAAGACGGGCTGAAAAGCTAGAACATTGAATGAGTGTGCAAATAAATGGGACCAAATCCCTCACTAAGATACTGCGTCTGCCTCTGTGTGAAAATAACCTTGTTACAGTGGCGCCCAACGAGGGACACAGAGAGAAAAGAGGAAAAAGCAGAGGCACACACATCTTAAGCATCTAGTCAAAGAGGCTTCATTTGCAACAGGTGTGCAACGGAGCCTCGCCGACATAACCCTGGCCACGGTCCTGTAGCTCCCTCTACAGGCCGAACGCTGCATGTCCCCCCACAGCGGAGAAGTGCGTTCTTCACCAGGAGACCGTCTCCTTCCTGGGATTTATCGTTTCCAGGGGGGAGTTGCGTATGGACCCTGCCAAGGTCAAGGCAGTGTTGGACTGGTCCCAGCCCTCCTCCCTGAAACAGCTACAACGTTTCCTGGGTTTCGCCAATTTTTATAGGCAGTTCATCCGAGGGTTTAGTGCCCTGGCCGCTCCCTTGACCGTCCTCACCCAGTCCAGCCGCCCTCAATTTGCTTGGTCCCCCGAGGTGGAGAACGCCTTTGCCACACTCAAGCGGCGCTTCACCTCCGCCCTGGTCCTTGGGCATCCTGATCCTGCCCGGCCCTTCGTGGTGGAGGTGGATGCCTCCGACATTGCAGTGGGGGCGGTGCTCTCCCAGGGGTGCCTTAAGGACGGGAAGGTCCACCCCTGTGCCTTCTTCTCCCGTCAGCTGTCCCCAGCAGAGCGGAACTACGATGTGGGCAACCGTGAGCTGCTGGCGGTTAAGCTGGCGTTGGAGGAGTGGAGGCGCTGGCTGGAGGGCGCCGTCCAGCCGTTTGAAGTGTGGACGGACTATAAGAATCTGGAGTACATCCGGGGGGCCAAGCGGTTGAACTCCCGTCAGGCGAGGTGGGCGCTGTTCTTCACCAGGTTCACCGTCACCATCTCCTATCATCCAGGGGCGAAGAACACCAAACCTGACGCCCTCTCCTGTCAGTTCGACCTGGTGGAGACCCCCGACCCCATCATTCCGGAGGCTCTCATCCTCGCCCCTGTGTCCTGGGACATAGAGCGGGTGGTCAGGACGGCCATGGGGCAAGAGCCCGACCCCGGGGGGGGTCCGCCGGGGAGACTCTACGTCCCCAAGGCTGCGTGCGCACGGCTGCTCCTCTGGGCGCACGCATCGTCCCTCACGGATCACCCAGGGGCCGCCAGGACCTTGGAATTCATCCGGAGGAGGTTCTGGTGGCCCACGGCAGAAGGGGATACGCGCGCCTTCGTGGCAGCGTGTGCGGTGTGCGCGCGCAGCAAGAGCCCCCGTCTGGCCCCAGCGGGTCTCCTCCAGCCCCGTCCCATTCCCAAGAGCCCCTGGTCCCACATTTCTTTGGATTTTATATCGGGCCTTCCCCCCTCCGACGGGTTCACCACTATCCTGGTGGTGTTGGACCAGTTCTCCAAGGCGGCCCACTTCATCCCCCTTCCCAAGCTGCCCTCGGCCCAGGACACCGCGGACCTGATGGTGCAGCACGTCTTCAGGATCCACGGTCTCCCCCAGGATGTACTGTCGGATCGGGGTCCCCAGTTTGCCTCCAGGTTCTGGAAGGCATTCGCCACCAGCCTCGGCCGGATTCCATCCTCAGTCCAACGGGCAGATGGAGCGCGTCAACCTGGACCTGGAGGGCGTGCTGAGGTGCTACGTCTCTGGGAACCCTGCGACCTGGAGCCGCCGACTGGCCTGGGCCGAGTACGCCCACAACACCCTCCTCTGCTCCTCCACTGGTCTGTCCCCCTTCCAGTGCCAGTATGGCTACCAACCCCCCCTGTTCCCTGAGCAAGAGGAGGAAGCAGAGGTGCCTTCAGTCCAGGCCCAAGTCAGTCGGTGTCGCAGGACCTGGAGACGGGTGCGGGCGGCGCTCAAGAGGGCTTCGGCCAAGTCCCAGCTCCAGGCCAACCGCAAGCGTCTTCCGCCCGGGCCAGAAGGTGTGGCTCTCGACCCGGGACCTTCCCCTCCGGGTCGAGTCCCAGAAGCTGTCCCCTCGCTTCGTGGGTCCCTTTCAGGTGATTAGGCGGGTGAACCCGGTCTCCTACAAGCTGCGACTCCCCCCCTCCATGCGGGTTCACCCGACCTTTCATGTCTCCCTCCTCAAGCCCGTTATCTCCTGCCCCCTGGCCCCCCCTCCCCGCCCTGCTCCCCCACCTCGTCTCGTCGGGGGACAGCCGGCGTACACAGTAGACCGGATTTTGGGGTGTAGAAGGTTGGGGAGGGGTCTGCAGTACCTGGTAGATTGGGAGGGGTATGGCCCGGAAGAACGGACTTGGGTGCCCCGGCGGAGTATACTGGACCCCACCTTGATTACTGACTTCCGCCGCCTGCATCCTGGGGCACCCAAGTAACGGCTGGTGCCGTTCGTCGGGGGGGCGTACTGTCACGCCTGAGGTTGCTGTCTGGTGACTCTGGCGCCCTCCTCTGGCGGGACGGGGCCAGTGGCCTCCCAATCTACCCAGATTCGTTTCACCTGTGTGTTCTGTCCCCTGTTTGCTATATCTAGCCTGTGTGTTCCCCATGTCCTTGTCAGAGATTCTCCCCGTCTGTTCGTGTTTACCCTGTCTGCCAGTCGGTCCATGTTACTATTTTCTTAGCTCTTCGTTTTGCCACTTGTGAAGTGAGTACCTATGTTTATTGGAGCTTGGTTTTCTCCACTTCTATTTTACCCTTTTCTTCCAGTGTTTGTTTGTGCATCCTGCCCTGATCATTCTTAATTAAAAAGAAACGTTTGTGTATTTACGCCTTTTTGTCTGAGTATTTCTCCGCACTTGGGTCCACCGCATCCGCATTGCTAACACAGAACCACCTCCAGTGCTGAGACCTCAGGGACAAGAGCAACCCACCGTACCTGTAGTCCAGGTGTATACCCAGCAGCCCCAACAGTTTCAGCCATGGAAGGGCAGACAGAGACCCCAAGGAAGGTTCCAAAGGACAAACCCACAAGGCCCACCTGACGTTTGCTGGGGATGTCAACAACCAGGACATTTCCGAAGGAATTGTACTAATACATGGCAACCTAGGGAGAATAGACAACAGGGCTATGGCCAGCCACAGCAGGAGCCCCCACAGGGATTAGTCAATCCCTATAGGGGACCAAATTATGGTTACTAGGGATGCCCAGAGAATCCTAAAAGGGAGGGTCAGCTTCCAGTGTTAACCACAGAAGCTGATCAAGAACCAATGCTGCAGGTTCAAATAGAAGACAGAGACATACCCATGATGATAGATAAAGGAGCTACCTACACTTGTGTAGGTCTAAATTATGCCTCTCACCTCCCCAGGTCAGAAAAATATGTTAACCCTTGTGTGGTGTTCGTTTTAAATTTTTACTTGAAGAAAAAATATACAAGGAAACAATTTTTCAACCTGAAACTCCATGGCCTTGGCTTATTTACTGTGAAGAACATGTCAAAGAAAAAAAAATCATTGAGTGCACATGCTACACCCCCCCTACACATTTGTCCTTCACAGGGTGTTCGGGTCAATTTGACCTGCATATACACAGAGACACACAGACTCACAGAAACATGCACACACACAATCACTCACACACATACAAACACACACACACACACACAGAACCTGCACAGTGTTGTTACAAAACATTCTGGGAAGCCAGAGGGAGGAGACCCTGAGAGACACCAGGGGACACGGGTGGTACTGGATATGTCACAGGGCCTCAGTGACCACAACATCACTTGGGATAATTTTTTCACATCGTACAGCCTGGGACAGGAACTTCTCAAAAGAAAGCTGACAATGGGTGGAACAGTCAGAAAAAATAAGACAGAGCTCCCACCTCAGCTTCTAACTGAGTAACTGACTAAAGAACAGGCCAGTCCATTCCTCCCACTTTGTGTTTACGGCCAACATGGCCCTGGTATCCTACATACCCAAAAAGGGCAAAAATGTGATGCTTATGCGCACTGGTGACACCGCACATACAGAGGAGACAACATGTGCCCAGGAACCCAGCTTCTCTAGCCATAGTGAGGAGGGTGGAGGAGGCTCCTGCTGTCCCACCTGCACGACCCACACAACCACAACCTCCAGTGCCTGAAGTAAGTATCCTGTTGTTGTTGTTTGAGAAGGATAATCCAACAGAGTAGTCGTGGGTCGGTCCAGGGTTCGGCAGGCAGGCGGGTAGTCGGACGAGCAGGGGGTTCGGCAGGCAGGCGGGTAGTCAGACGAGCAGGGGTTCGGCAGGCAGGTGGGTAGTCAGACGAGCAGATGGTCGGGAAGCCGGGAGGTCCAGTAGTCGGGGAGGGGGGCTAGGTCCGTGGAAGGGTCGACGAGGGGAAACACCAGGGAGGACGGGGTATCGTGGGACGCAGTACGATCTGGCACTGGAGTGAAGATCAGGCAGGATTTATGTAGGGTGCTGATTGGGGATGTGTCGCAGGTGTGTTGATGGGGGATCGGGTCCAGGTGCGCTGTCGACTGGGAAGACGCTCCAGTGATGACCGCCGCAGCCTCGAGGTGGTGCCAGAGGGTTGGTTAGGAGGGGGAACCGTAACAGTACCCCCCTCCCTACGGGAGACACCGGGCGACCGTCCTGGAGCGTCGGGGTGGGACCGGTAGAAGTCGGACAGCAGGGTGGGGTCGGCAAAGTGGGAGGCCGGAACTCAGCTCCGGTCCTCGGGTCCGTAGCCCTCCCAGTCGACAAGGTACTGGAACTCGCAACCCGTGCGGCGGACCGCCAGGACCTCCCTCACGGTCCACACGGGGTCGCCGTCATCCAGCACTCTGGGCGGAGGGGGGGCTTCAACAGTGGGAGACAGGGGGCTGGAGACTGCAGGCTTGAGCTGGGACACATGGAATACCGGGTGAATGGACATGGAGTTAGGGAGGGTGAGACGTACCGCGGAGGGGTTGATGATCTGTTCGATGGTGAAGGGCCCCACGTAGCGTGGGGCGAGCTTCCGGGAGGTGGAGGGGAGGTTGAGGTCCTTGGCCCGTAGCCAAACCCGTTCACCAGGACGGAAGGTGGGGGCGGGTCTGCGTCTGCGGTTGGTGGTGCATCTGGACCGCTCGGTGGCTCTCTCCAAAGCGGACCGAGCGGTCCTCCAGACCCGCCGATACCGGCGGAGGTGGGCCCTGGTGGACGGGACCCCAACCTCTACCTCCTGGCTGGGTAACATGGGGGGTTGGTAACCCAGGGAACACTCGAAGGGGGACATTCCGGTGGCGTTGCTGGTCATAGTGTTGTGTGCGTACTCCACCCAGGGCAGATGTCGGCTCCAGGCGAAAGGATGACGGGAGGAGACACAACGGAGGGCCGTCTTCAGGCACTGGTTGGCTCGCTCTGCCTGGCCATTGGTCTGGGGGTGGTACCCGGAGGAGAGGCTGACCGTGGCCCCAATGCCCTTGCAGAAGGCCTGCCACACCCGGGAAGTGAATTGGAGACCACGGTCAGACACGATGTCCTGGGGAATGCCATGGAGACGAACAACGTGGAGCACCAGGAGGTCGGCAGTCTCAGCAGCGGAGGGGAGTTTGGGAAGGGCGATGAAGTGGGTGGACTTTGAAAACCGGTCAACGATGGTGAGGACCACAGTGTTACCCTGGGAGGCAGGAAGACCGGTTACAAAGTCCAGGGCTAAGTGAGACCAAGGGCGGCTGGGGATAGGGAGGGGTTGTAGTAGTCTGGCCGGGGGTTGATGGGATGCCTTACTCCGGGCGCAGATGGTGCATGCAGCCACGTACTCCCGGGTGTCCGTCTCCATGGCGGGCCACCAGAATCGCCTCCGGATGAATGCTAGCGTGCGGCTCCCCCCCGGGTGACACGCGAACTTGCTCCCATGCCCCCACTCCAGGACTCGGGATCGGGCTGACGGGGGAACGAAGACACGTCCGGGGGGTCCGCCTCCTGGGCTAGGGTGAGTACGCTGGGCCGCCCGGACCACGGAGTCGATGGCCCAGGTGACAACGCCAACCACTCGGGAGGGGGGAAGGATGGTGCCGGGGGTAGACGGAGCCACCTCCTCCGGGGCCAGGCTGGAGAGTGCGTCGGCCTTGGTGTTCATGGAGCCCGGCTTGTAGGTGATGGAGAACTCGAAGTGTGTGAAGAAGAGGGCCCAGCGTGCCTGGCGGGAGTTGAGCCTCTTGGCCGACCGGATGTAGGTCAGGTTCTTATGGTCGGACCAGACCACAAAAGGCTGCTGGGCCTTCTCGAGCCAGTGTCTCCACTCCACCAAGGCCGCATACACTGCCAGGAGCTCCCGTTTGCCCACGTCATAATTCCTCTCTGCCGGAGTCAGCCGCTGGGAGAAGTACGCACAGGGGTGGAGTCTCTGGTCCTCCGCGGACACCTGGGACAGGACGGCCCCGAGGCCGGTGTCAGAAGCATCCACCTCCACAAAGAACTGACAGGTAGGGTCGGGGTGGATGAGCACCGGGGCCGCCGTGAACAGACTCTTCAGGGTCGAGAAAGCGGCCTCCGTCTAAGTGGTCCAGGAATACGGGCGGAGCGTGGAAGTGAGGATGGTCAGTGGGGCGGCCACCTGGCTGAAACCCCGGATGAATCCTGTGAAGCCCAGAAAGCGTCTTAGCTGTAGGCGGTTCAGGGGTTTAGGCCACTCCACCACCGCCTGGATCTTCCTCCCATATGCCCGTAGATGACCCCTCTCCACGATGTGGTCCAAGTACTCCACAGAGGCAGCGTGGAACTGGCACTTCTCGGCCTTCACAAAGAGTCTGTTCTCCAAGAGTCGTTGGAAAACCAGCTGGACGTGCTGTTGGTGCTCCCCCTCCGTCCTGGAGAACACCAGGATATCGTCCAAGTAAACCACCACAAAGACGTTCAACATGTCACGCAGCACGTCGTTCACCAAGGCCTGGAAGACGGCCGGGGCATTAGTGAGCCCGAAGGGCATCACCAAATACTCAAAGTGCCCCAGGTGAGTGTTAAAGGCCGTCTTCTGTCACGCCTGAGGTTGCTTTCTGGTGACTCTGGCGCCCCCCTCTGGCTATACGGGTCAGTGCCTCCCAATCTACCTTAAATCATACCACCTGTGTGTTCTGTCCCGTTTGTATAAATAGCCTGTGTGTTCCCCATGTCTTCATCCGAGATTCTCCCCGTCGTTTGTGAGTACCCTGTCTGTCTGCTTGTATCGCCAGTCCCAGTGATTCCCGTTTGTATTATCATTCCACTTGTTAAGTGAGTACTTTATTTACGGAGCTTGTTTTCTCCACCTTTGTTTTACCGTTTGGTCCCCGTGTTTGTTTGTTCCCGACTCCCTACCTTTGATATTAAAACCCCCGCTTAAGAACACTTTACGCTGTTGTCTGAGTATCTCTCCGCTCTTGGGTCCACCACACTACCACCCACCCTAACAGAATCTCGGACCAACATGGACCCAGTGGAGATACTCAGGCTGCGGGAGGACGCCGCAGCACAGCATGAAGTTTTAGCTCAGCATGAGCAGGGGATGCAGCAGGTGGCCGAGAGCCTCCGCCAACTCACCATCATGGTCCGCTCCATGTCAGAGGCTCGGGAGGCCGCCGCTGCACCCGCACCGACACCACCTGCTCCAGCTCCCCAGATCCCAGCACGGGAGCCCCGCCTACCACCGTCTGAACACTACGGCGGACGTTCGGAGAACTGCAGAGAGTTCCTCACCCAATGTTCCCTGGTATTCAGTCTGCAGCCCTCATCCTTTCCCACGGAGCGCTCCAGGGTGGCTTACATCATCACCCTGTTGACGGGCCACGCTCTATGTTGGGCTACGGCCGAGTGGGAGCGTCAGACGCCGGCATGCTCCGACGTCGCTCTCTTCACCCGGGAGATACGGAAGGTTTTCGACACCTCCCGGGCGGCGTCGGGGCAGGAGGCCGGCCGTCGCCTCACGGCCTGTCGGCTGGGTGAGCGCTCCATGGCGGACTACGCCATGGAGTTCAGGACCCTGGCAAGGGAGGCAGGTTGGGAGGAGAGCGTGCTGGTCGTCCTTTTCGCCCAGAGGCTCGCGGAGGTGATGAGGGACGATCTCGTTTTCAGAGAGCTCCTGGAGCAATTGCACGACCTCATCGACCTCTCCATACGCGTGGACAACCGTCGTCGGGAGAGATTAAGGGAGCGACGGTTGACACGCGGCGCGCCTCCCCCTGAGCCTCCCTACCCAGAACCCTTTCCCCAGGGGAGGACCCTCAGGAAGAGCCCATGGAGTCCATGGAGTTGGGGGCAGCGCCTGAGCGAGGGGCGCTGCCTGTACTGCGGCCGGTTGGGTCAGCGCTGCGCTGCCTGCCCGGAGAAGTCGGGAAACGCAGGGTCCCGCTAGTATCTGGGGGGGTGCTAGCGGGACGGGATCCACCCTCCATGCCTGGAGATTCCCGGACCTTTCTCCGGAGCGCAGTGCAGTGGGGCTCCGGCTCAACACTCCAAGGGGCCCCTATGAGTACCGGGTCATGCCCTTCGGGTTGGCCAACGCCCCGGCGGTCTTCCAGGCGTTGGTCAATGACGTCCTTCGGGATCTCCTGGACCACTCTGCCTTCGTCTATCTGGACGACATCCTCATTTTTTCTAAGGACCTGGCCCAACATAGGCTGCACGTTCGCCAGGTCCTGCAATGCCTTCTCCGCCATCAACTTTTTGTCAAGGCAGAGAAGTGCGTGTTTCACCAGGAGACAGTCTCCTTCCTGGGATTCATCGTTTCCAGGGGGGAGCTGCGCATGGACTCTGCCAAGGTCAAGGTAGTGTTGGACTGGCCCCAACCCTCCTCCCTGAAACAACTACAACGCTTTCTTGGGGTTCGCCAATTTTTATAGGCGCTTCATCCGGGGGTTTAGTGCCCTGGCCGCTCCCTTGACCGCCCTCACCCAGTCCAGCCGCCCTCAATTCGCTTGGTCCCCCGAGGCAGAGAACGCGTTCGCCACACTCAAGCGGCGCTTCACCTCCGCCCCGGTCCTGAGGCTCTCCCAGCGGTGCCTTACGGACGGGAAGGTCCATCCCTGTGCCTTCTTCTCCCGTCGGCTGTCCCCAGCAGAGCGGAATTACGACGTGGGCAACCGTGAGCTGCTGGCGGTCAAGTTGGCATTGGAGGAGTGGAGGCACTGGCTGGAGGGCGCCGTCCAGCCGTTTGAAGTGTGGACGGACTACAAGAATCTGGAGTATATCCGGGGGGCCAAGCGGTTGAACTCCCGTCAGGCGAGGTGGGCGTTCTTCTTCACCAGGTTCACCTTCACCATCTCATACCGCCCAGGGGCGAAGAACGAGGGTGGTCAGAGCAGCCCTGGGGCGGGAGCCAGACCCCGAGGGGGGCCCGTCGGGGAGACTCTACGTTCCCAAGGCTGCGCGCGCGGCTGCTCCTCTGGGCACACGCGTCCTCCATCACCTTCCATGTCTTCCTCCTCAAGCCCGTCGCCCCCTGGCCCCCCCTCCCCGCCCTGCTCCCCCACCTCGTCTCATCGGAGGACAGCCCGCCTACACGGTGGACCGGATTTTGGGGTGTAGACGGGTGGGGAAGGGGCTGCAGTACCTGGTAGATTAGGAGGGGTATGGCCCGGAGGAACGGACTTGGGTGCCCCGGCGGAGTATACTGGACCCCGCTCTTATTACTGACTTCCGCCGCCTGCATCCTGGGGCACCCAAGTAACGGCTGGTGCCGTTCGTCGGGGGGGGGGTACTGTCACGCCTGAGGTTGCTTTCTGGTGACTCTGGCGCCCCCCTCTGGCTATACGGGTCAGTGCCTCCCAATCTACCTTAAATCATACCACCTGTGTGTTCTGTCCCCTGTTTGTATAAATAGCCTGTGTGTTCCCCATGTCTTCGTCCGAGATTCTCCCCGTCGTTTGTACCCTGTCTGTCTGCTTGTATCGCCAGTCCCAGTGATTCCCGTTTGTATTATCATTCCACTTGTTAAGTGAGTACTTTATTTACAGAGTTTGTTTTCTCCACCTTTGTTTTACCGTTTGGTCCCTGTGTTTGTTTGTTCCCCGTGTTTGTTTGTTCCCGATTCCCTACCTTTGATATTAAAACCCCCGCTTAAGAACACTTTACGCTGTTGTCTGAGTATCTCTCCGCTCTTGGGTCCACCACACTACCACCCACCCTAACAGTCTTCCATTCGTCCCCCTCCTTTATGCGCACCAGATGGTACACACTCCGGAGGTCTAGCTTGGTGAAGACAGCTGCGTGACGAAGGGGCTCGAAGGTCGAGCTCAGGAGAGGGAGGGGATATTTGTTCCTCACCGTGATAGCATTGAGGCCCCGGTAATCGATACAGGGCTGGAGGTCTCCTCCTTTCTTCTTCGGTGCAACTGGGGATTTTGATCACTGATGCGCATGGTTTTGACCATTGCGCAAGGGGGGAAGTTGTGAGAAAGATAAAACTCCAAGGGTATTGGTCACACTATTTACAGGCAATGGTAGAAAATGCATTGGCAGAATGCACAGTATGCGCACAAAACAATGTAAGAAAGAGAATCAAAACACCCTTAGGACACATACCGGTTCCAGACGGAGCATTTAAACATTTGGTAATGGACTATGTAGACATGATAAAAAAGGTCAATGGGAAAAGATACATGCTTGTTGTCATAGATAGATTCAGCAGATGGGTAGAAGCAACGCCATCGGCAGAATTAGAGGCAGGAACAGTGGTTAAATTTCTAACAAGAGAAGTAATACCCAGATTTGGAATACCTAATGAGATTAGCTCAGATAATGGTGCAGCATTTATTCAGAAAACTGTGAAACAAGTCATACAGCAGTTAAGAATAAAGCAATTAGGTTGTGTCTACCATCCACAATCACAAGGAATGGTAGAAAGAATAAATGGTACAAAGCTGAAAAAGATATGTGCTAGCACAAAGTTTAACTGGGTAGATGCCTTGCCACTTGCATTAATGAGTTATCGCATGCAGACTAACAGAAACACGCATTTAACACCGCATGAAATGCTTACGGGTCGACCCATGCCAGTGCCAACAATAAGAGGACCTTACAAAGGACCACCACTGGAACAACTCCAGATGGAATTGAAGCAATATATGAAACAATTAACTGAGATACACAAAGTTATATGTTCACAGGAAAAAGACAAGCAGCCGGAGCCGGAGCCACCCCTGCCCAATCTGATAACTCCAGGAGACCAGGTGTACATCAAAGTCTTCAGAAGGAAGTGGAACGAGCCAAGGAGAGAGGGACCGTACGAGGTAGTGCGAGCCACCCCCACTGCAATACAAGTCCGAGGGAGTCTAACCTGGTACCACTTGAACCACTGCACCAGGGTCCCGAGGCAAGAACTCAGGCGAACCAGAGAAGAAGACGAAGGAACGGGTGAGATCGTACAGGAGCACAGAGGAAATGAAGGAACAGGTACAGGGGCTGAACAGGGGCCGGAAATCCAGCCCCCAGCCGAACGGGAAAGACAGTAGAACCCGGGGGATCCCGGGGAAGGGACTAGTGCTCTGTAAGATAATAATGCTAATCTATTTGCTGTCACATATAGAACAGGCCCTAACACAAGAATTGAGCCAGGAAAATCTATTATAGGACCAGGCTAGGCAGAATGATTGGTATAGATGGGCAGAGTTTACAGCCAAATCAATAACAGAAGGAGATTGCCTCATGTGCAGTCCATCACCGCTCAAAAAGCTACGAGTTGTACCTAATCCACATACATACCAGGCATGTCATCGGTTTAATCAGAAGGTCTGTCACTTGGGATGGACAGAACAACCCTATTGTGGAGCCGAATGTTTGTCTTAACCCATTTGTGCCGGATGCTGCGCTACGCAGCATTGCATCTACCGCCGGTTGCTGCGTTACGCACATTTGAATTTGCCGCCAGTTGCTGCGCAACGCAGCATTTTTGATTTGTCGTAATTTTCATGAGTGCAGCATATAATGCACTGTCATTGGTTCAAATACACATGAGGTGGGTCTTGTTGATTTTTTTGTCGTGTGGTTCGCCAAACGCACTTGTATGTCTGATTGATTTTCCGCGACACGACACGACATTCGGGTGCTCACGTGGTTTTAAAAAATCAACAAGACCCGCCTCATGTGTATTTGAACCAATGCACTCATGAAAATTACGACAAATCAAAAATGGCGGTAAATTCAAATGTGCGCAACGCAGCAACCGGCGGTAGATGTCGCGTGGCAGTCGGCACAAATGGGTTAAGCAACCATCAATTTAATAAATTTTATGATCAGACTTTTAGAGACCAATGTAAAGAGATAGATGTGAGAGTAGAGGGGAAACAGAGGGAAATTCCAGGACCCTATTCAATTGATTTGAAGCAAAAGTTTGAATGCTTCGAAAAGCCATTCAGTACAACCAACAGCACTAAGAGCTTGGGGAAATTTAAAGGGAACTGTCATGTAACATGGCGCATCGTACCATGGGAAGTGGAGAAACTTCAGCCTGAACCTCATCTTCAGGCAATCGGGACATACGACACCACCCCCCCTAAGGTAGTGTACCCTACTAGCATATATGCATTATGGAAAAAGACCACAAACAACACCCACTATTCTGGGCCACTAATGGCAAGATTTGGGATGAGTGGGATTCCAGGGGGAGTACCCATAATCAATATATATACCAGCCAAAGCGAGGCAGTGGCAGACTACTATTGGATATGTGGAGAAGGAAAGCTAAGGGCAGTATTACCTGCTACTTGGGCAGGGATATGTGCTAGGGTTAAACTAGCCAAGGCAGTGACTATTTTGACGGGGAATGATACCACTATATGGGCAGATCAACAAGAACTAGGACAAGTACAGGGGGAAGCTAAAAAAGAAAACAGAAAGAAAAGGGCATATCAGCCAGACCCCACAGTCTATATAGACGCCATAGGCGTGCCTAAAGGGGTGCCCGACGAGTTCAAGGCAAGGAGCCAGATATGGGCAGGATTTGAATACATTTTCCTCTGGCCTACGATAAATAAAAATGTGGATTGGATAAACGCCATTCATTACAATCAGCAGAGGTTCATCAATTACACAGATGATGCCCTATCAGCCCTAGGAGAACAGGTTAGAGAGACAAGCAAAATGACATGGCAGAACAGACAGGCATTACATGTTATAATGGCAGCTCAAGGTGGAGTATGTAAACTCTTTGGGGACGAATGCTGTACCTATATTCCGAACAATACTGATCCCGCAGGAAGTTTTGTCAGAGCATGACTAAACTTAAAAATTTGAGAAAGGAAGTGAAAATTAATGCAGGCACAGACTTTGGGACATTAGACTGGTTAGACAACATCCTAGGATCATGGGGAGGAATGTTGGCAAAAATGGGAATAATGGTTGTGATAGTGATTGTAGTGTTAGGACTGATATTTTGTTGTATAATGCCTGTTTTGAGATCTTTCTTTATACAGAGCACAATTAAGCAGATGAGTGTGACCAGAAGGATAGCTCCGATGGCACTCAACAGAATGGGAGGCCAACTAGACCTATATCCTGTTCACAACTGGGGAGGCAGCAGTGAGTCATCTGCCCCCTCATCCGATGACGACGAGATCGTCTAGAGTCCCAGCCAGGACTATCAAGCTCTAACAGCTACACCTACTTGAGAGGAACATTGCTCCATTCATTAAGAAGGACGAAACCCTGGCCATACAAGGACTATATTCGCCTTGGAAATATTGACAACTCGAATGGACGATGATGTGTTTTATGGTGTCATGTATAACAATTAGTGTGTGTAGAACTGATAGAATGACCATGTTGAATGTATGCATAGAGGTGCAATGGGATGGCCATGGTTCAGGGACAGGGAATGTTCCCCTGTAACAGAAATATAGGTCCCATTACAGGTTGGTGTGTTGTGTGATGTTTTACTTTTTGTTAACGAATTGTGTAGTCATATAAATGTGTAGGAAGTTGTTGCTCATGGGGACGGGTGCTCATTTGCAGACCTGTAAAGTGGTTGCTCAATGATGACTGGATAGTGTGAGAACCGTGGGGGAATTTTCCTGGTGAGAGGCTAGGTTTTTCGCCCCCACCTGTAAAGGAGACGTGTCTCCAGAAGCTAATGGAATGTCATACTGTTGATGTAATTCATGTGTTATTTTTTACTTATACGATTCACATACTGTATGTATATTGTCTTGAATCACTTGCATGTTTTATTAGTATACCGTTTTCAATCACCAATATAGGATGTGGGACTATTAAGTCCCAAAGGGGAGAATATATGGTAAATTTAAAGACAATATAAGGGTTTGTAATCCCACACCTAGGGAAGAGGTCACAGGAAAACAGATGGTCCTAGAGAATGCAGTCAAGAGGGGTAAGGTCAGATTGAGGGGTTTGCTATAGGTGAAGAAAACAAAGGATCAAAGCGGGAGAAAACAGGATAGAGTAATTAAAGTTTGGGTAATTAAGTAATAAACAAAGTTGTAAACAGCTAAAGCCTGAAAACAGCCTGGGCGTCAGCAAGGCCTGATCGGATAAACGGGCGCCAGCCCGGTGGGCGGCGCACACCTTGATGACGAAATGTAGATTTTGAATGTTATTGGTGTATGTAGACAGGAATCAGAAATCAAAAATCTATTCAAGAAGGCGTTAATCTGTGTGAAGTCTATAAAGACAGGTGACTGAGGAGATAACGGGGTCAACTTTGCAAACCTGAACGGCTGCATATTCTGCATGAATAAAGTCTTTGAATGAATCAACAGCTCTGGTTAATGGTATTTTATTTCAAAGTATTATAGCTTAAATTCTATGACACTACTACTTATCACTAGGAAAAATCGCTGGAACGCTTGACACAAGGTACAAAGACGAACTGGCACAGAGACAGGGACACACAGACTAAATACACAGGGAAGGATGATGAGGAACAGGTGAAGCCAATCAGGGTGGGGTAGACAATCACACAGGCGGGAAACATACAAGGGCAGGTGGTGAAGTGTTTGAGATGAAAGACAAGGTGAGGAACACACAAATAAACAGGAAACAATAAATGAATAACATGAAACAAAGACAAACATAAACTAAGAAACCGGACGAGATGTTACAGTTACAGGAAACTCTGCGGAGCCAGCAGGAAACACCTTGCGAAGCCAGCAGGAAACACCTTGCGAAGCCAGCAGGACGATTGGAACATACCTATCAATCAAATCAAATCAAATCAAATCATTTATTAAGGACCACACAACCAAGGTTGGTGGAATTTGCTTTCAGTACAGCATGTTATAAAGCTCAGATCAAGTGTCATATCACAAACATTAACAGACAATAACATTAACATAGACAATCAATACAGACATATACACAGACAGTAGTACAGCAGACAATATACACAGACAGTATACAGCAGGCAATATACACAAATTAGCACATGCAGTGGTGATTTAGTGCAAAGAGTTAAGGGTCCTTATGGCTGTGGGGAAAAAACTGTTTTTGAAGCGGGTTGTTTTGGTGGATATGGATCTGTAACGCCGCCTGGAGGGCATCAGTTGTAACAGGTGGTGAGCGGGGTGAAAGGGATCAGATAATATTTTTTGTGACCGTTTGATTGTGCGTTTATGATAAAGTGATTCGACTGTGGGGAGGGGGGAGCCGATGATCTTTGATGATTTTTTGACTATGCGCTGTAGTTTTTTGCGTGAATGACTGTCCAGGCTGCCGTACCAAACTGTTATGGAGGAGGTGAGGATGCTTTCAATAATGGCTGTGTAAAACTGAAGGAGGAGGTTTTGTTTTATTTTGAATTTCTTGAGCTGCCTCAGAAAAAACAGTCTTTGATGGGCTTTTTTGATGATGTGGTCTGTGTTTATGTTCCATTTGAGTGTATTACTGATGTGTGTGCCAAGAAATTTGAATGAGTCCGTTACAGTTATGGGTTCGCCAGAGATGTGAATGGGTGTTTTGAGGGAGGGTCTGCGCCTGAAATCTATGATGAGTTCTAGTGTTTTGGATGTGTTGAGCTGGAGGTTGTTGTCTTGGCACCAAGTGAAAGCTTGGGCCACCTGCTTGCAGTAGTGGTCTTCGTTATTGTTGGTTATGAGTCCGGTTATGGTTGTGTCGTCTGCATATTTAAAGAAAGTGACTGAGCTGTCATGTTGTTGGTGTAAAGGGAGAAGAGCCAGGGTGAAAGGACGCAACCTTGGGGGGGCACCAGTGCTGAGGGTCAGAGGTCGAGATAAGAGGCCACTTATCTTAACCCTCTGTCGCCTTCTCCACAAGAAGCTCTGGATCCAGTGGCATAAACTGGGGTCAATGTTCATGTGCATCAGTTTGTTAAAGAGGGTGACCGGGTTTATTGTGTTGAAGGCTGAGCTGAAATCGATGAAGAGGATGCGGGCGTAGGTGTTGGGTGACTCAAGGTGTTGTAGTATGTGATGGAGGGCTAGGTTGATAGCATCCTCGACAGACCTGTTAGCACGGTAGGCAAATTGGTGGGTGTCCATCAGAGGGGCAGTGTATGATTTGAGGTGAGAAAGGATGATGCGTTCAAATGACTTCATGACCACAGATGTTAGAGCAATTGGTCTGAAGTTGTTGAGGCAGGTGGTCTTATTTGATTTTGGTACGGGGATTATGGTTGAGTCCTTGAAGCATTTTGGTACTGTACACTGACAGAGGGAGGTGTTGAAAATGTTAGTAAATATAGGGGCCAGTTGGGCTGCACAATGGTGGAGGACAGCTGGGCTGATGTTGTCCGGGCCTCCAGCTTTCCTCTTATTGTTTTTCTTACAGATGGCCCTCACCTCCTCCTCTTGGACGTGGAATGGGGGGTGAGGGAGAGGGGTGGGGGGGTAGTAGGGAGGGGCTGGAGATTGATCAAACCTGCCATAAAACGTATTAAGTTTGTCTGGGAGGTCAGGGTCTATGTCAGGTGGGGTGGAGGGGCTTTTTTTGTAATTGGTCATAATTTGTATTTTTTTCCAGACAGTTCTGGTGTCATTTGATGCATTCTGATGTTCCAGTTTTGCAGCATAATTTGATTTGGCTCTCCTGATAGCAGACCTTAGTTCATATTTGGCACTGCTGTATTGTACCTTGTCTCCACTGATAAAAGCAGAGTTCTTTTTCTTGTGCAGAAGTTGGATATCTTTTGTAAACCAGGGTTTGCTATTGCTGTAGGTTTTAACTGTTTTGGTGGGGATGCACGTCTCCGCGCAGAAATTGATGTATGAAGTCACGGTGTCAGTGAGCTCGTCGAGGCTGGTCGCAGCTGTACTGAATATGTCCCAATCAGTGCAGTCGAAGCAGCCTCTCAGAGTTTCAATAGCCGCAGTGGACCAGGACCTTGCGGCCCTGGACGGAGCATTGGTGGATTTAAGTCTCTGTTTGTATTTCAGGACAAGAAGCAGCATGGCGTGGTCGGAACCTCCAAGCGGAGCCCTCGGGAACGACCGGTAAGCTTCGCTAATAGCGACATAGCAGTGATCCAGTGTGTTAGCGCCTCTGCTGTGGCTTGTCACTTGTTGAGTGTAGTTGGGAAGTTCTGTGGACAGGTTGGTCTGATTGAAGTCACCGAGCACAATGATTGCTGCGTCGGGTTGCGAGTTTTCCGCAGAGGAGATGTAGGAAGCTAGCTCAGTGATGGCTGTGTTCGCATTAGCCGATGGTGGGATGTAAACACCGACCATGATAACTGAGGTGAACTCTCTCGGAAGATAGGATGGTCTGCATTTGATGCTTATATATTCTAAGTAAGGGGAGCAGTGTGTTTTTAGCACTGTAGTGTTGCTGCACCAGCGTTGGTTGACCATAAAGCATATGCCACCGCCTTTGGATTTTTTGGATAACTCGACTGACCTGTTGGCGTGATGTAGCGAGAACCCAGGCGATGTTACAGCCAGGTATGGCACAGTGTGGTCTAGCCAGGTCTCCGTCAGGCAGATGGCAGAGCAGTCCTTGTAATCCTTATTGGTTTGGAGTGGAGAAATAGCTCGTCGACTTTATTCCTGATAGATCTCACGTTACTCAGCAGCAGGGCCGGTAGAGGTGGGCGGTACGGGTGCTTCCTGAACTTGGCGCGGACCCCGGCTCGCTGCCTTCTCTTGGCCGGGTGTTGCCTCCAGGAGGTCGGGTAGCCAGGTGAGTTGTTTCTTGCTTGTATCTCCACAGGTAACGATGGGATCATGGAAGGTTCGGTGGCTACCGAACCGTCTCTGAGCAAGAGCAGTTCCCAGCGAGTGTACACAATCCAACAGGACAACGGTTCCACACAAAACAAGGACAGAAGTGCGAGACACAGGAGCATAGCCTGTACCGGGGCGAGCCTCACGGCCGCCATCTTACGGATCAATCAATCAATCAATCAATCTATCGATGTTGTGATAGATGGTATAAAGCACCAATGAGAACGTTTCTCATTGTACATATGAGTATTGTAAGAATCTGAATGGTTGTGTATTGTGTGACGTTGATTTGTGAGGAAAGAGGATTATAGAGAGCATAAATAGTGATGTTTTAGAAAAATAGGTGGGACTTTTTCGACTGAATGACAAGCATGCTCTATGTACGCTACTATTTGCCATCTATTTTATCGACAAAATTGGGCGAGGTCCCCCAGCCTAGGCTGTGTTTACAGATTCCAGACGAGAGACCGGTTTGCAGAACGATTTTCAACACTTCACAAAGACAAAGACCGATGATCAAAGATGAAGACTCAAGATTAAAGACAACCGGGGGACTCCAAACAGAGTCCCTTTAACCATCTCCAAGACAAGAAAGACACAGACTTTGTGCTACTCTCTCTTTGTGCTACTCTCTCTCCAACCATTATTTTTCGTATTGTTTTATTCATTTTAAAGAAGAACTGTTTATTCGATTTATTATTTTGATCAAGACAAGCTGTATCGCTATTTGCCCTTTCCTGCTGAAATTCTGCTTGTTCAATAAATTCAGAAACCGCAGACGCAGGTGAAAGACGCAGGTGGCTGAGAGCCCTCAAAATATTAACAAAAAATTCACAAAAAGCTAAATATTAACAAAATAGGATTTAAAAAAAACTATTTGAACAATGAAACAATAAAACAACATTTCAGGCTACCTGTGTTTGCATACACCAGGGGTGCCCAATACGTCGATTACGATCGACCGGTCGATCGCGAGAGTAGTGCCGGTCGATCGCTTGACATAAAAAAAATCTTTTTTTTACGACGGACATTTGTGCTTCAGCACGGTACGAGGCAATTGAGCCAGTGTGAGTGCGCCACTTGATTGACGTACAATGCGGCCAGTCTGAGATCGCTTCTCTTCTACGGGTCACGTGTCACCATGCATTCGCATGTATATATTTCGCAATATATATTTAGCATTTTTTAATGTAGATAGGTCATTTTGAAAGTAGCTCGCAAGTGTGGGCACCCCTGGCGTACACCATATACACTCACTGGCCACTTTATTAGGTACACCTGTTCAACTGCTCGTTAACGCAAATATCTAATGGTGTGGGGGATATTTTCTTGGCACACTTTGGGCCCCTTAGTACCAATTGAGCATTGTTTAAACGCCACAGCCTACCTGAGCATTGTTGATGACCATGTCCATCCCTTTATGACCACAGTGTACCCATATTCTGATGGCTACTTCCAGCAGGATAACGCGCCATGTTACAAAGCTCACATCATCTCAAACTGGCTTCTTGAACATGAGTTCACTGTACTCCAATGGCCTCCACAGTCACCAGATCTCAATCCAATAGAGCACCTTTGGGATGTGGTGGAACGGGAGATTTGCGTCATGGATGTGCAGCCGACAAATCTGCAGCAATGATGCTATCATGTCAATATGGACCAAAATCTCTGAGGAATGTTTCCAGCACCTTGTTGAATCTATGCCACAAAGAATTAAGGCAGTTCTGAAGGCAAAAGGGGGTCCAACCCGGTACTAGCAAGGTGTACCTAATAAAGTGGCCGGCGAGTGGACATATAAATAAATATATATTTGGACTCTGACACAATTTTTGTTATTTTAGCTGTTTACCAAAACATATTCAAGTTACAGTTCTCTAATGAATATGGGCTTAAAGTTTCATGGACAGGTGTGGGCTATTCCTTTGTTATTTCTTTATCAATTAAGCAGGTAAAAGGTCTGAGTTGATTCCAAGTGTGGCATTTGGAAGCTGTTGCTGTGAACTCATGTGGTCAAAGGAGCTCTCAATGCAAGTGAAACAGGCCATCATTACGCTGCAAAAACCATCCAAAAAAATCCATTAGAGAGATAGAGGCAACATTAGGAGTAGCCAAATCAACAGTTTGGTACATTCGGAGAGAAAAAGAACACACTGGTGAGCTCGGCAACACAAACAGGCCTGAATGTCCACGGAAGAGAACAGTGGTGGATGATCGCAGGATCCTTCACATGGTAAAGGAAAACCCCTCCAGAACATCCAGCCAAGTGAAGAACACTCTCCAGGAGGTAGGCATATCATTATCCAAGTCTACCATGAAGAGAACACTTCACGAGAGCAAATACAGAGGGTTCACCACAAGGTGCAAACCATTCATAAGCCTCAAGAATAGAAAGGCCAGATTAGACTTTGCCAAAAAACATCTAAAAAAGCCAGCCCAGTTTCGGAACAGCATTCTTTGGACAGATGAAACTAAGATCAACCTGTACCAGCATGATGGAGCAACAAGTATGGAGAAGGCTTGGAACGGCTCATGATCCGAAGCATACCACATCATCTATAAAACACGGTGGAGGCAGTGTGATGGCATGGGCATGCATGGCTTTTAATGGCACTGGGTCACTAGTGTTTATTGATGATGTGACAGAAGACAGAAGCAGCCGGATGAATTCTGAAGTGTTTAGGGACATACTGTCTGCTCAGATTCAGCCAAATTCAGCAAAGTTGAGGCAAAGAAGTGGAATATTCTGCAATAGCCGAGTCAATCACTTGATCTCAACCCGATCGAGCATGCATTTCACTTGCTGAAGACAAAACTAAAGGCAGAAAGACCCACGAACAAACAACAACTGAAGACAGCTGCAGTAAAGGCTTGGCAAAGCATCACAAAGGAGGAAACCCAGCATTTGGTGATGTCCATGGGTTCCAGACTTCAGGCAGTCATTGCCTGCAAAGGATTCTTGACAAAGTATTAAAAATGAACATTTTATTTATGATTGTTAATTTGTCCAATTACATTTGAGCCCCTGAAAATAGGCGACTGTGTATAAAAATGGTTGCAATTCCTAAATGTTTCATACAATATTTTTGTTCAACCCCTTGAATTAAAGCTGAAAGTCTGCACTTCAATTGCATCTTGATTTTTTCATTTCAAATCCATTGTGGTGGCGTACAGAGCCAAAATTATGAAAATTGTGTCACTGTCCAAATACTTCCGGACTTAACTGTATGTCTTCTCCTCATGCTTCACCCTAAAAGACACATTTAATGTTTGCGTAGGTGAATCCAAAAACATGAAAATCTGCCTAAATGACAAGACATGCTTTAGTGACAGATTCTTGCATCTGAGTGAAATCATTTTACTCGCTCCCACAAACTTTCCAAAACGTAGGAGCTCTCGCTCCAAAGCTTCATTGGAAACGAAAGGCGGCACATTTGAAATGGTTACTCTCGCAGATGGGGAGAACAGTTGCACAAACACACCATTAAGAAAAATGCCATTCTCAGCCATCTGATTGACGAGACACTCCTCTCATAAACACCACAACCACTTTATTCACTCTCAATGCATATGAAATACTGTCACAACCAACCTTCTCTCCCACAACAAGAAGAACATCCTCAACTGTAACACTAGCCTCAGGGACACACCTGAAGCCATGTCGGATAGATAAGGATGGCGACTCTATGTGGGATGCCATGCTTACCAAACACAAACAGCAACGAAAAAACACAGAATAATAATACAGCAATATGAATCATGTAATAAGAAAAAACAGGGAAAAGAAAGAACCCAAAGTGGGAAAAATCAGCAAGAATGCCTCTCACACAGACCCAACTCCCAGCATGCAGCAGAGAGAGAGAGGGGGGGGAGACAGGGAGACAGACAGACAGACAGAGAGAGAGAGAGAAAGAGAGAGAGACAGGCAGACAGAGAGACAGAAAGAGAGACAGAGAAACAGGGAGACGGCGACAGAAAACACAGACAGAGAGACAGGGAGACAGGGAGAAAGGAAACACACAGACAGAGAGACAGGGAGACAGGAAACACACAGACAGAGAGACAGGGAGACAGGCAGACAGGGAGACAGAGAGAGAGACAGGGAGACAGGGAGACATATGCACGGTTCTATATGCAGGGTTCTACATACAGGGTTATAATAATAATAATGCATTTATTTTGTATAGTACTTTTCTCAGTACTCAAAGACACTACATTCCATGGAGGGAACAAGAATAGATAAATAAAAAGTAAAACAAAAGGACTGTCAATAAAAACAACAATAAAAATAGTTAAAGCTTAAAAGAAAGTTTTAAAAGATGGGTTTTGAGGGATCGTTTTTTGAAGGAGGAGAGGACAGTATGGCGTTGAGTGTTCAGAGTTGGTTTTGCTGTCAGTGACGACAACGTCAGTCGGTTGGCTGCAGAATTGCCTAATTAGCCTCACGAAATAGGCCATCGTTTCGACTCTACCACCACACTGAGCAGAGAGACACATAGGCATGCATGCATGCACGCACATACTCAGTCACTCACTCACTCACTTCCTCAGGCCAGACAGAGAGACAGACACAGAGAGAGACAGACATAGAGAGAAAGAGAGAGAGATACAGGCACAGAGACAGAGAGAGAGAGAGAGAGAGACATGAAAGCGGGGGGTCGGATGGCAGCGCTTTCAGTGAGCAGCTATATTTGAACAGGTCTCTTTTCAGGCCAAACTCAGAACCATGGCCCAGTTCTGACTGGCAGAGAGAGGGAAGCGGGATCTGTCTATCTCTCTCTCTCTCTTTCTCTCTCTCTGTCTGTATCTCGGTGTCTCTCTCTGTATCTCGGTGTCTCTCTCTGTGTCTGTCTGGAACTTGGTGTCTCTCTCTCTCTCTCTCTGTCTGTATCTCGGTGTCACTCTCTCTGTCTCTGTCTGTATATGGGTGTCTCACTATCTCTGTATCTCAGTGTCTCTCTCTCTCCGTCTCTGTCTGTACCTCGGTGTCGCTCTCTGTCTCTGTCTGTATCTCGTGTCTCTCTCTCTCTGTCTCTGTCTGTATCTCGGTGTCTCTCTCTCTCTCTCTCTGTCTGTATCTCGGTGTCTCTCTCTGTCTCTGTCTGTATCTCGGTGTCTCTCTCTGTCTCTGTCTGTATCTCGGTGTCTCTCTCTCTCTCTCTCTGTCTGTATCTCGGTGTCTCTCTCTCTCTGTCTGTCTGTATCTCAGTGTATCTCTCTCTCTCTCTGTCTGTATCTCGGTGTCACTCTCTATCTCTGTCTCTGTCTGTATCTCAGTGTCTCTCTCTGTCTCTCTCTCTCTGTATCTCGGTGTGTGTCTCTTTCTCTCTCTCTCTCTCTGTCTGTATGTCGGTATCTCTCTCTCTCTGTCTGTATCTCTGTGTGTCTCTCTCTCTCTCTCTCTGTATCTCTCTCTCTGTGTCTGTCTGTATCTCGGTGTCTCTCTCTCTCTCTCTGTATCTCAGTGTTTCTCTCTCTCTCTCTGTCTCTGTCTGTATCTTGGTGTTCCTCTCTCTCTGGATCTTGGTGTCTCTCTCTCTCTGTCTGTATCTCGGTATCTCTCTCTCTGTCTGTATATCTGTGTCGCTCTCTCTCTCTCTCTGTATCTCGGTGTCTCTCTCTCTCTCTGTCTCTCTCTGTATCTCAGTGTCTCTCTCTCTCTCTCTGTCTCTGTCTGTACCTCGGTGTCTCTCTCTGTCTCTGTCTGGATCTTGTGTCTCTGTCTGTATCTCGGTGTCTCTCTCTCTGTCTGTATCTCTCTTTCTCTCTCTGTCTCTGTCTGTATATCGGTATCTCTCTCTCTCTGTCTGTATCTCGGTGTCTCTCTCTCTCTCTCTGTCTGTATCTCGGTCTCTCTCTCTCTCTCTCTGTATCTCAGTGTCTCTCTCTCTCTCTCTCTCTCTGTCTCTGTCTGTATCTTGGTGTCCCTCTCTCTCTGTATCTCGGTATCTCTCTCTCTCTCTGTATATCTGTGTCTCTCTCTCTCTGTACCTCGGTGTCTCTCTCTGTCTCTGTCTGGATCTCGTGTCTCTGTCTGTATCTCGGTGTCTCTCTCTCTCTGTCTGTCTGTATCTCAGTGTATCTCTTTTTCTCTCTCTCTCTCTCTGTATCTCAGTGTTTCTCTCTGTCTCTGTCTGTATCTCGGTGTCTCTCTCTGTCTTTCTCTGTATCTCGGTGTCTCTCTCTGTCTGTATCTCGGTATCTCTCTCTCTCTGTCTCTGTCTGTATCTCAGTCTCTCTCTCTCTCTGTCTGTCTGTATCTTGGTGTCTCTCTTTCTTTCTGTCTCTGTCTGTATCTCTCTCTCTGTATCTCGGTGTGTCTCTCTCTCTCTGTCTCTGTCTGTATCTCGGTGTCTCTCTCTCTCTGTCTGTATCTCTGTGTCTCTCTCTCTCTCTGTATCTTGGTGTCTCTCTCTCTCTCTGTCTGTATCTCGGTATCTCTCTCTCTCTGTCTGTATCTCTGTCTCTCTCTCTCTCTCTGTATCTCGGTGTGTCTCTCTCTCTCTGTCTCTGTCTGTATCTCGGTCTCTCTCTCTCTCTTTCTCTGTATCTCGGTGTCTCTCTCTCTCTGTCTCTGTCTGTATCTCGGTGTCCCTCTCTCTCTGTATCTCGGTGTCTCTCTCTCTCTCGGTGTCTCTCTCTGTCTGTAGCTCGGTGTCTCTCTCTGTCTGTATCTCGGTATCTCTCTCTCTCTGTCTGTATCTCGGTGTCTCTCTCTCTCTCTCTGTGTCTCTCTCTGTCTGTATCTTGGTGTCTCTCTCTCTCTCTCTCTGTCTCTATCTCGGTGTCTCTCTCTCTCTCTGTGTCTCTCTCTGTCTGTATCTCGGTCTCTCTGTGTCTCTCTCTCTCTGTCTCTGTATCTCGGTGTCTCTCTCTCTCTCTCTCTGTATCTCGGTGTCTCTCTCTCTCTGTCTCTGTCTGTATCTCGGTGTCCCTCTCTCTCTGTATCTCGGTGTCTCTCTCTCTCTCGGTGTCTCTCTCTGTCTGTATCTCGGTATCTCTCTCTCTCTGTCTGTATCTCGGTGTCTCTCTCTCTCTCTCTGTCTGTATCTTGGTGTCTCTCTCTCTCTCTCTGTCTGTATCTCGGTGTCTCTCTCTCTCTCTCTGTCTGTATCTTGGTGTCTCTCTCTCTCTCTCTGTCTGTATCTCGGTCTCTCTGTGTCTCTCTCTCTCTCTGTATCTCGGTGTCTCTCTCTCTCTCGGTGTCTCTCTCTGTCTGTTGCTCGGTGTCTCTCTCTGTCTGTATCTCGGTATCTCTCTCTCTCTGTCTGTATCTCGGTGTCTCTCTCTCTCTCTCTGTCTGTATCTTGGTGTCTCTCTCTCTCTCTGTCTCTCTCTGTATCTTGGTGTCTCTCTCTGTCTCTGTCTGTATCTCGGTGTCTCTCTCTCTCTCTGTCTCTGTCTGTATCTCATGTCTCTCTCTCTCTGTCTCTTTCTGTATCTCGGTGTCTCTCTCTCTCTCTCTCTGTATCTATCTCGGTGTCTCTCTCTCTCTCTCTCTCTCTCTGTCTCTGTTTGTATCTCTGGGTCTAGCTCTCTGTCTGTATCTCAGTGTCTCTCACTCTCTCTCTCTGTCTGTATCCCGTTGTCTCTCTCTCTCTCTCTGTCTGTATCTCTTTCTCTCTCTCTCTGTATCTCGGTGTCTCTCTCTCTCTCGGTGTCTCTCTCTGTCTGTAGCTCGGTGTCTCTCTCTGTCTGTATCTCGGTATCTCTCTCTCTCTGTCTGTATCTCGGTGTCTCTCTCTCTCTCTCTGTCTGTATCTCGGTGTCTCTCTCTCTCTCTGTCTCTCTCTGTATCTTGGTGTCTCTCTCTGTCTCTGTCTGCATCTCGGTGTCTCTCTCTCTCTCTGTGTCTCTCTCTGTCTGTAGCTCGGTGTCTCTCTCTCTGTCTGTATCTCGGTGTCTCTGTCTCTCTCTGTATCTTGGTGTCTCTCTCTCTCTCTGTGTCTCTCTCTGTCTGTATCTCGGTGTCTATCTCTCTCTCTGTCTCTGTCTGTATCTCGGTGTCTCTCTCTCTCTCTCTCTCTGTCTGTATCTCAGTGTCTCTCTCTGTCTCTGTTTGTATCTCGGGGTCTAGCTCTCTGTCTGTATCTCAGTGTCTCTCACTCTCTCTCTCTGTCTGTATCCCGTTGTCTCTCTCTCTCTCTCTGTCTGTATCTCGGTGTCTTTCTCTCTCTCTGTGTCTGTCTGGAACTTGGTGTCTCTCTCTCTCTCTCTGTCTGTATCTCGGTGTCTCTCTCTCTCAGTCTCTGTCTGTATCTCGGTGTCTGTCTGGAACTTGGTGTCTCTCTCTCTGTCTCTGTCTGTATATGGGTATCTCACTCTCTCTGTCTCTGTCTGTATCTTGGTGTCTCTCGGAGTCTCTCTCTCTCTGTATCTCAGTGTTTCTCTGTCTCTGTCTCTGTCTGTACCTCAGTGTCTCTCTCTGTCTCTGTCTGTATCTCGCGTCTCTCTCTCTCTGTCTGTATCTCGGTGTCTCTCTCTCTCTGTATCTCAGTGTCTCTCTCTCTCTCTCTGTCTGTATCTCTGTATCTCTGTGTCTCTCTCGCTGTCTGTACCTCGGTGTCTCTCTCGCTGTCTGTACCTCGGTGTCTCTCTCTGTCTCTCTCTGTATCTCGTGTCTCTCTCTCTCTGTATCTCGGTGTCTCTCTCTCTCTCTCTGTCTGTATCTCGGTGTCTCTCTCTCTGACTGTATCTCGGTGTCTCTCTCTCAGTCTCTGTGTGTATCTCGGTGTCTCTCTCTCTCTGTATCTCAGTGTTTCTCTCTCTCTGTCTCTGTCTGTACCTCGGTGTCTCTCTCTCTCTTTGTCTGTACCTCGGTGTCTCTCTCTCTCTGTATGTCGTTCTCTCTCTCTCTCTCTGTCTGTATCTCGGTGTCTCTCTCTCTCTGTATGTCGTTCTCTCTCTCTCTCTCTGTCTGTATCTCGGTGTCTCTCTCTCTGTCTCTCTCTCCAGGCCTCTTTTCAGGCCAACCTCAGAACCATGGCCCAGTTCTGACTGGCAGAGGGAGGGAGGGGGGATCTCTTTCTCTCTCTCTCTCTGTCTGTATCTCGGTGTCTCCCTCTCCTTCTCTGGGCTGCTAGACAGAAGAAGTCGATAGTGAGTGTATGTATATGTTATGTACATGCTATCTACACCTACAGGTGAACATGCTATCTAGGCTCCATGCTGTCCAGGCTACATGCTATCTAGGCTCCATGCTATCTCTTGTACGATAGAGGTCCAGGCTTCTTGACCTTTTTTTTTTTTTTTTTACAGTACATAACTAAACAATTGCAAAAAGATGATCTTAATGCTGATAAGGCAAAACTCTCGACCTGAAATGTTCTCCATTGATAAATAGTGCTTAAATAAATAAATTTATTTATTTTATTTATGATTATTACTTATGCCAAATGAGTGTCACATGTTCAGTGCAGTGCATATTGATATCTGTGGTTTTCTGTTCAATCTAACAATTTGATCATCCACTGAATTATTTGTTACAGGCATTATATTTCATTTCCAAAAACATACAAAAATGCACTGTGAAAAGCATTCTTAAAGGTCCTGGCAAGTCAATTCCCTGTTTTCTTTATAATTATGTTGTTTGGGCACTTGTATGCATATAATAAGCAGAACAAAAGGTATGAGAAATGTATTACATTGCAATTTCGAGATATCAATTGAAACATTTCCCCATTTTCCCTCACATACAATCACAAGGTCTAAATTGAGCAGGATCAACACGGGCAAACTTTCGTCACGATGCCTCATTTGCATGCACCAATCAGAAAGTTGTCTCTGTGCATTATCCTAAGCCCACAGCAATAGTCAAATAAGACTTCTCGTACCCTCGTTATCTGCCTGAGACCCACACTCTTTTCGACAAATTTATGTAATCTAATCAATAACTATCCATTTGTCTATTCTAATCTATATCTATCCCTCTCTCCCTCATTTCACCTCCTCTTCCCTTCCTTCAACTAACTAGTTAGCATGCCGTCACCCCGTGTTTGTGTCGTCCCTGGATGCACATCCACCCAATGCAGAACCCTTTTCCACCTCCCGAGAGATGAAGTAGTGAACAAGAGGTGGATTGCGTTTTTCGAGAGCCATGGCCACAGTGGTGACTTTAATACAAAAACCTGTGTGTGCAGTGCCTATTTTGGACAGGAGAGCTTCAAAAATTACCAGCAGAATGTTCTTGGTTTGGCTAGCCAGCTCATTGATGGAGCTGTACCCTCCCTCCTTCGTCCTCTCCCGACATCAAGCTCCATCGTCGGTCAGATGAGCCTGCTAGAACATCTAAGTAGCTAGCGAGATAGCTGTTTCCCAATCTAATTAAAATGTTACATACAGCGGGTGAAATAAGTATTGAACACGTCACCATTTTTCTCAGTAGATATATTTCCAAAGGTACTATTGACATGACATTTTCACCAGATGTTGGTAACAACCCAAGTAATCCATACATACAAAGAAACCAAAACAAATAAGTTCAGAAATTAAGTTATGTGTAATAATGTGAAATGACACAGGGAAAAAGTATTAAACACGCTTACTGATATTTATTTAATAGTTTGTACAAAAAGCCTTTGTTGGTAATGACAGCTTCAAGACGCCTCCTGTATGGAGAAACTAGTCGCATGCATTGCTCTGGTGTGATTTTGGCCCATTCTTCCACACAAACAGTCTTCAAATCTTGAAGGTTCCGTGGGCCTCTTCTATGAATCTTGATCTTCAGTTCTTTCCATAGATTTTCAATGGGATTTAAGTCAGGTGATTGGCTGGGCCATTCTAGCAGCTTTATTTTCTTTCTTTGAAACCAATTGAGAGTTTCCTTGGCTGTGTGTTTGGGATCATTGTCTTGCTGAAATGTCCACCCTCGTTTCATCTTCATCATCCTGGTAGATGGCAGCAGATTTTGGTCAAGAATGTCTCGGTAAATTTGCCCATTCATCCTTCCTTCAATTATGTGACGTTTGCCAGTACCATTTGCTGAAAAGCAGCCCCACACCATGATGTTCCCACCTCCAAACTTCACTGTTGGTATGGTGTTTTTAGGGTGATGTGCAGTGCCATTTCTCCTCCAAACATGGTGTGTATTATGGCATCCAAACAGTTCAATTTTGCTCTCATCTGACCACACTATATTCTCCCAGTATTTCACTGGCTTTTCCAAATGTTGTGCAGCAAACTTTAAACGAGCTTCAACACGCTTTTTTTTCAGCAATGGAGTCTTGCGTGGTGAGCGTGCATACAGGCCATGGCGGTGGAGTGCATTACTTACTGTTTTCTTTGAGACAACAGTACCTGCTAATTCCAGGTCTTTTTGAAGCTCTCCACAAGTGGTCCTTGGCTCTTGGACAACTCTTCTGATTATTCTTTTCACTCCTCTGTCAGAAATCTTGCGAGGAGCACCTGATCGAGGCAAATTTATGGTGAAATGATTGTCTTTCCACTTCCGTATTATGGCCCCAACAGTGCTCACTGGAACATTCAGAAGCTTAGAAATGCGCCTGTAACCAATGCCATCGTTATGTCTTGCAACAATTAGGTTTCGAAGGTCTTGAGACAGCTCTTTGCTTTTACCCATCATGAGATGTGTCTTGTGTGACACCTTGGCAATGACACCTTTTTGTAGGCCATCAGTTGGGACTGAACCAGCTGATATTAATTTGCACTGACAAGGGGCTGGATTGCTTTTTAATTACTGATAGATTTCAATTGTTGTCTTGGCTTTCCATGCCTTTTTGCACCTCCCTTTCTTCATGTGTTCAATACTTTTTCCCTGTGTCATTTCACATTATTACACGTAACTTAATTTCTGAACATATTTTTTTGGGTTTCTTTGTATGTATGGATTACTTGGGTTGTTACCAACATCTGGTGAAAATGTCATGTCAATAGCACCTTTGGAAATATATGTACTGAGAAAAATGGTGACGTGTTCAATACTTATTTCACCCGCTGTACCTAGCTAACGTTAGCTAGCATAGCTGGCCTAGAACGTCTAGCTAACTAGCTTCTTTAGCGGTTAGATTGATAAACTGCTGTATTATACATGTTAGCTAATGTTAGCCTGCCTCCCAAAATTGGCAGTATGTTGGACGATGTTGGTGTATCTAACGTTATTATTATTATAACCTTTATTTAACCAGGAAAAGTGTCATTGAGATTAACAATCTCTTTTACAAGAGCGTCCTGGCCAAGACAGGCAGTAGCACAATTAACACGGTTGCAGACATAAAAAAAAAACATATAGCAATTTACAATGAAAATAAAGAATAAATTACAGAATCAAAAATATTAGTAAAACAGATAGTAGGAATATGTCCTGGGAGCGAAGACAATATCTTCCCATACTTTTCTGAAGGATGTAGATCCGTAGGTAAGATGGAAGCAGACCAAGAATAGCCTTATAAATAAAAATATGCCAATGGTTAAGTCTACGACAAGGCAGACCATCTAACCTGAGCATACAAAGAGCAATGGTGAGTAAGGGCTTTAAAATTTGTAATAAACCTCAGTGCTCCATGGTAGTATCCTGCTCGTGTAGGCATTGCGAAGATGCATGCATGGATATAACATCGCACAGACATAAAGGTGGCAATTCCTAGATATTTGAATGATCAAATGCTATGAAAAAAGATCCCAAATGGATTGTCTTCAAAGTCAAACCTGTCTGCCCTCCCTCTGTCTGTGTTCTTTTGTTTTACAGTGTAATCCCTGATGCCTGCTGATGAAGTATGAAGCTCTGCTCTGAACCTGTCCTCCACTTCAAGACATGATGATGATGATGATTGTGACCTATACTGCTGTCTGTCTTATTGGTATGACTCCATGGTCTACCCTATACTGATTGAGTGCATTTTGGAGGGAATAGGAGTTCAGGCTCTTGGCCAGGATGTAAGGTCATGCACCTGGGGTCTTCAGGAAGCTCTCCGCACCTGTTCATTACCTATTGAAGAATTAAGCTGAATTGAATTGATATGAAGAACAGAACTATAAGCACATCTAACATATGAATGTCATATATGATAACACAGTAAGCTAGCTACATTCGAAACATTTTCGAATCAAACATCATACTACTGCACTAGCTAACATTGTTTATAAGCTAGCATTACAACCCCCTCTGCTAGGCTATGGTGGAGTCAGAAGGTTCATGCATATTTGGCTGAATGAGACCGATTCTCCTTGTTAGCCCCGTCTGTAGCTAGCCACGTGAGTTTGTTTGTTTGTGCAACGTAGCGTAGGAGGCATTGAAAGGGAGCTGTCAATCAAGCGCGCAAATCCACGCCCATACAGCCCTCAGAACTGTCTGACCAGAAAGTTGAGTTATGCGTTTTATCATACTTATTGACTTTTTTTTTGGGTTAAAATGTTGGTGGATGTTTAAAATGAAACTCAACTTTGACACAAAACACAATTTGAACCATTTAATGTCGACTTGCCAGGACCTTTAAAACATAAGAGTTGCCAACCACTGTAATTTCCAGTAATGGTTTATTCCAGCCCACCCCAAGATGAATTTTATCAAAGTGGTATATTATTTGAGTAAACAAACCTGCTTCGTGCAGTCCACGCTGATACAGTTAATACATTGTCCATCTGTACTGTGAAGCGCCGTCCAATCAACTTCACTGAGTTTGGCTGAATCTGAGCAGACAATATATCCCTAAACACTTCTATGTTCAAGATGGCACCTCATACGGCTGCCACGGTGTGTTGGTGCACACTTCTTTGTTTGTTTCTAGTCTTCAATTCCGTTAATTGTGATTCCACTAAGTTTATTTTCACAAGGGACGAGATGCTTAACATCAGGGACTCAACACCATCTGATTTATGTCCCAACTTTCTCGCCTCATCCGTGGATTTACTGGACATTCTGGTCAAAGGTGCTCTGGCCCTTGGCCAAGCAGTGCGACGGAGGCGGCGGCACCGTGGCAAACGCGCCGGGCATTTAGTGCGCTTCAGGGAGAGAGGATTACGCTCGCCTCTACCAGGAATACTCCTCTCAAATGTCCGCGCACTGTGCATCTTCTTATCAGGACAAATAGAGACTTTTCCCTCTCTTCTGTTTTGTGTTTCACGGAATCGTGGCTGATGGAATCGACACCGGACTCTGCTGTACATGTGCCCGGCTTTCAGCTGTTACGGGCAGATCGCAACCCGATTTCTACTCGCAAGGCGAAAGGAGGAGGGATCTGTTTCTATATAAATCAATGCTGGTGCAACAACGTGAAAGTGATTTTGCAAACTTGTTCTCCTGACCTGGAATCATTTTTCATCACCTGCAGACCGTTTTAGTCTCCACGTGAATTCACTTCTTTTATATTGGCTGGAGTTTACATCCCCCCGCAAGCTGACGTGAAAGTGGCTCAACGTCAACTCGCCGACCAAATATTAGGAGTGGAGAGAAGGAGAGTGAACACGTATTCCCCAGTTACTGTCCTTGAGGACTTTAACAAGGGCAACTTAACTCACAAACTCCCTAAACATAAACAGTTAATCAAATGCCCGACCAGTGAGGAGAAGATCTTGGATCACTGTTACAGCACCATCAGCAGAGCTTATCACGCAGTTCCCCGCGCGGCTCTGGGACTATCTGACCACGCTCTTATTCATCTGATCCCGACATAGAGGCAGAAACTAAAACTTTCTAAACCTGCTGTGCAGACATCAAAGAATTGGAGCAGCAGAGAAGCAGTGGAGCAGCTGCATGACTGCCTTGACACCACAGACTGGGACATTTTTAGGACTGCTTCTAACAGCCTGGACGAATACACAGAGTCTGTGACGTCATACATCAGCTTCTGTCAGGACAGATGTATTCCAACACGCACCAGTTACAACAATGACAAGCCCTGGATCACAGCAAGACTCAAACAGCTTCGTTTGGAGAAGGAGAGGGCTTTCAGGAGTGGAGACAAGGAAAGGATTAGACTGGCTAAGTACACGTTTGGCAAGGAGATGAAGGAGGCCAGACGACAGTACTCAAAGAAGCTAGAGCAACAGTTTGCAGCCAACGACTCCTCGTCAGTCTGGAAAGGCCGTCGAGTGATTACAGACGGCAAAACCAAATCCCCCCACTCTATGGAAGACCTCAGACTTGAAAATGATCTGAACGACTTCTACTGTAGATTCGACAGACAATGGAGCAGCCCTGACTCTGACCCACAAAACCAACCCTCCATCACAGCTATCACACCTCTCCTTCCCAGCCTGGACAGAGACACTAACCTCTACAGCCCCCTCCCCCCCGTCGCACCTCTCTCCATCCAGGAGAGAGATGTTAACAAACTGTTAAAGAAACAGAACCCCCGCAAGGTAGCTGGACCAGATGCTGTCTCCCCCTCCACACTGAATCACTGTGCAGACAAGCTGTCCCCAGTGTTTACGGACATTTTTAACACTTCACTGGCTGAATGGTACCTGCCTGCTTGGTACCTGCCTACCTGCCTGCTTCAAAACATCCACCATCATCCCAGTTCCCAAAAAGCAGAGGACCACAGGCCTTAATGACTACAGACCAGTCGCCCTGATCTCTATGGTAATGAAGACCTTCGAGCGCCTTGTGCTTACCCACCTCAAAGCCATCACCAACCCCCTCCTTGACCCACTGCAATTTGCCTATAGAGCCAACAGGTCTGTAGACAACGCAGTCAACATGGGACTTCACTTCATCCTACAGCACCTAGACTCCCCCGGCACCTACGCTAGGATCCTGTTTGTGGACTTCAGCTCTGCATTTACATTTACATTCATGGCATTTAGCAGACACCTTTATCCAAAGTGACTTACAACAAATACATTTGTTTTAGTAAGTGAATCATCTATCCAACAGTCATCATAAGACAAAGTAATCAATGCTCACACCAGGGGCCATTGGCAGTCGTAATGCCAGAAGCCAATATATACAGTGGGGGAAATAATTATTTGATCCCCTGCTGATTTTGTTAGTTTGCCCGATTACAAAGAAATGAGCGGTCTATCATTTTTATGGTACTTTTATTTTAACAAATAGAGACAGAATATCAACAAAGAAGTCCAGAAAAAACACATTATATAAAGTTATAAATTCATTTGCATTTGATCGAAGGAAATAAGTATTTGATCCCCTACAAACCAGCAAGAATTCTGGCTCATACAGACCGGTTATATGCCCATGAGGCACACAGATTAGTCCTGTCACTTTAAGAAAGTACTCCTAATCTCTGCTTGTTATGGGTATAAAAGACACCTGTCAATAGAATCAATCTCTTCCATTCCAACCTCTCCACCACCATGGGCAAGACCAAAGAACATTCAAAGGACATCAGGGTAAGAGTTGTAGACCTGCACAAGGCTGGAATGGGCTACAAGACCATCAGCAAGAAGCTTGGTGAGAAGGAGACAACTGTTGGTGCAATTATTAGAAAATGGAAGAAATACAAAATAACCATCAATCGCCCTCGGCCTGGAGCTCCATGCAAGATCTCGCCTCGTGGGGTAAGGATGATCATGAGAAGGGTGAGGGATCAGCCCAGAACTACACGGGAGGAGCTTGGTAATGATCTCAAGGCAGCTGGGACCACAGTCACCAAGAAAACCATTGGTAACACACTACACCGTAACGGATTGAAATCCTGCAGTGCCCGCAAGGTCCCCCTGCTCAAGAAGGCACATGTACAGGCCCATCTGAAGTTTGCCAATGAACACTTAAATGATTCAGAGAAGGCTTGGGAGAAGGTGATGTGGTCAAATGAGACCAAAATTTAACTCTTTGGCATAAATTAGACTTGTCGTGTTTGGAGGGGGAGAAATGCTGAATGCTACAATCCCAAGAACACCATCCCCACCGTCAAACACGGAGGTGGAAACATTATGCTTTGGGGTTGTTTCTCTGCTAAGGGTACAGGACGACTTCACTGCATTGAGGGGCCAATGGACGGGGCCATGTACCGTAAGATCTTGGACGAGAACCTCCTTCCCTCAGCCAGAGCATTGAGGATGGGTCGTGGATGGGTCTTCCAGCATGACAATGACCCAAAACATACGGCCAAGGCAACAAAGGAGTGGCTCAAGAAGAAGCACACTAAGGTCATGGAGTGGCCTAGCTAGTCTCCAGACCTTAATCCTAAAGAAAATTTGTGGAGGGAGCTGAAGCTTTGAGTTGCCAAGCAAAAGCCTTGAAACCTTCAGGATTTGGAGAGGATCTGTAAAGAGGAGTGGACCAAAATCCCTCCTGAGATGTGTGCAAACCTGGTGACCACCTACAAGAAACGTCTGACTTCTGTGCTTTCTCCACCAAGTACCAAGTCATGTTTTGCTTGGGGATCAAATATATATTCCGTTTGATCAAATGCAAATTAATTTATAACTTTATATAATATGTTTTTCTGGACTTTTTTTGTTGATATTCTGTGTCTATTTGTTAAAATAAAAGTACCATAAAAATTATAGACCGCTCATTTCTTTGTAATCGGGCAAACTAACAAAATCAGCAGGGGATCAAATAATTATTTCCCCCACTGTATATTTTTAACAGGAGAGAACTTGTACAGGGGGGAAGTAGGGGTGAAGAGGTCTCAAGGGTTGGGGTTAGGGTTAGTACAGGGAGGGTAGTGGGGGTGAAGAGGTCTTGGGAAGGACTGTTAAGATGTAGCCTGAAGAGATGGGTTTTCAATCTACGGCGGAAAATCGGTAGTGACACAGTTCCGACAGTGGGGGGAAGGTCATTCCACCAGCGGGGCGCCAGGACAGTGAAAAGCCGTGACCGAGTGGTGCGGCCGCTGCATCCATGTAGAGGTGGCGGTGCCAGGCGGGCAACCAAGGTGGAAGAGCGGAGTGATCGTGCAGGGGTTTGGGGGCTAACCATTGCTTGCAAGTAGGGAAGGGCTGTTCCCTTTGCCGCCCGGTAGGCGAGCACCAGGGTCTTGAATCTAATGCGAGCTGCTCTTAACACTATCAAGCTCTGCATTTAACACTATCGCCCCAGCTCTCCTCCAGGACAAGCTATCCCAGCTGAGCATGCCTGAGTCCACCTGCAGGTGGATCACTGACTTTATGACAGACAGGAAGCAGCAGGTACGGCTGGGCAAGCTTGTCTCGGAGCCCCGGACCATCAGCACCGGAGCCCCACAAGGCTGTGTGCTCTCTCCTCTACTCTTCTCCCTCTACACCAACAGCTGCACCTCTAGCCACCCTTCTGTCAAACTCCTGAAGTTCGCAGATGACACAACCCACATTGGATTAATCTCCAACGGTGATGAGGCCGCCTACAGGGAGGAAGTTGACAGCCTGGCTTCCTGGTGCAGCCAGAACAACTTGGAGCTGAACGCCCTAAAAACTGTAGAGATGGTAGTAGACTTCAGGAGAAGCCCAGCCCCAATCGCCCCCCTCATCATGTGTGACTCCCCAGTTAACATTGTGGAGTCATTCAGATTCCTGGGGACAATAATTTCAAAGGACCTCAGGTGGGCGGAGAACATCACCTCCACCATCAAGAAGGCCCAGCAGAGGATGTTCTTCCTCCGGCAGCTGAAGAAGTTCAACATGCTGCAGAAAGTGATGGTTGAGTTCTACACAGCCATCATTGAGTCCATCCTCAGCTCATCAATCACCGTCTGGTTCGCTGCATCCACTGCCAAGGACAAAGGCAGATTGCAGCGGATCATTCGGTCAGCCGAGAAGGTCATCGGCTGCAACCTGCCATCTCTCCTGGACCTGTTCCACTCCAGGACCAGTAAGAGAGCAGGAAAGATCATTGCTGATCCTTCCCATCCTGGTCACAACCTCTTCCAGAGACTTCCATCCGGCAAAAGGTTCCGGTCAATCAAGACTAAAACCTCGCGCCACCTGAACAGTTTCTTCCCCATGGCAGTGGGGCTCACAACCAAGCCCCCTGCCTCTCTCTGCCCCCCCCCCACCCTGTCACACAAGCAATGCACTGACAGTGTAATTTATAATTTGTTTAAATTATTCTAATTTATAGTGTACATACCCCACAACCATTTCACAGCCTCTAGCCTCATTGCCATTTAGTCTCACACAGCCTACAAGATGTATTGTTCTGCTGCTCTTTTTTGTAAATTTGTAAATTTGTTATTGCTATTTTGTTAATACTTTGCTATTTTGTAAATTTATTGTCAATATTTGCTATTTGTTTTTTTATGTCCATGCACCAACCTCACCAAGTCAATTTCCTGTATGTGCAAATATACAGTCATGAGAAAAAATTAGGACACCCTATGAAAACCTTTGTCTTCTTCAACATATTCAAACATATGGACATTTGATATTCATTTGAACAATATTGAAAAATTGAGGTAATATAACTAAACAAATACAACTGAAACAAATTATTTAAAAAATGATTGGTAAAATGTAATTAATAGAAATGCAATCTTCTTGTGAGGAAAAAGTTAGGACACCCCAACATTTAGTTCCACTTAAAATGCCTAAAATTATAATAAAGAGCACCACATCAGGTGCAAATGATTAGAACATCGTTACAGAGGATTTTGGAGGAGCCTGTCCTATTTAAGCCTCAGATATTTAGTTTGGTTTGCTCTTGATTGTTGAAGTGAGTTGCATCACCATGGCGAGATCAAAAGAGCTCTCTGAGGCCTTCAGAAGAAAAATTGTAGATGCATATGAGTCTGGGAAGGGATATAAAAAGATTTCCAAACTATTCGAAATTGGCCATTCCACTGTCCGGAAAATAATTTACAAGTGGAGAACATTTAAAACCACCACCAACATGGCCAGGTCAGGCCGCCCAAGCAAGTTCAGCATAAGAGCTGACCGAAAGATGCTTAAAGAAGTCTCCAACAATCCCAGAATGTCATCACGAGACCTACAGGTATCTCTTGCCACAATTGATGTCAAAGTACATGCATCCACCATAAGAAAGAGACTGAACAAGTTTGCATTACATGGGAGGTGTGCAAGGAGGAAACCCCTGCTGTCAAAAAAAAACATCAGGGCAAGACTAAAGTTTGCCAGAGAACACCTAGAGAAAGACCAGAACTTCTGGAACAATGTGCTTTGGACAGATGAATCCAAAGTTGAACTATTTGGGCACAGTAAGAGTAAACATGTTTGGCGCAAAACCAAGACAGCATTTGAGAACAAGAACCTCATACCAACTGTGAAGCATGGGGGTGGAAATGTCATGGTTTGGGGCTGCTTTTCTGCAGCAGGGCCTGGTCAGCTCACCATCATAGAATCCACTATGAATTTTGTATTGTATCAGAGGGTGCTTGAGGAAAATGTGAGACCATCTGTTCGAAAGTTGAAGCTGAAGCAGATGTGGACCATGCAACATGACAATGACCCAAAACATTTCAGTAAATCTACCAAGGAATGGCTCAAGAAAAATAAATTGAGAGTTCTGGAATGGTCAAGTCAAAGCCCGGATCTTAATCTTATTGAGATGCTGTGGATTGATTTGAAACTGGCTGTGCATGCAAGACACCCCTCGAACATCACACAGCTGAAAGAATTCTGCAAGGAGGAGTGGGAAAAACTTTCTCCCAATTGATGTCAGAGACCTGTAGACAGTTATAAGAAACGTCTAATTGAGGTTATTTCAGCCAAGGGGGGCAATACTAGCTATTAGGGCATAGGGTGTCCTAACTTTTTCCTCAGTAGGAATTGGCATTATTGTTAATTTTTCGTTAAATAAATGATTACAAAGTTACATTTTCATAGTTTTTTGTTCAATTACATCCCCTTTATCTATAGACATTGTTAGAAAGAAGATAACATATTGATATGTCCATATTTTTAAGAGAATAACTTAATATTTTGGGGGGTGTCCTAACTTTTTCTCATGACTGTACTTGGCCAAATAAAAGAATTCTGATTCTGATTCTGATTCAGAATTCATCCGGCTGCTTCTGTCACATCATCAATAAACACTAGTGATCCAGTGCCATTGGAAGCCATGCATGCCTATGCCATCACACTGCCTCCACCGTGTTTTATAGATGATGTGGTATGCTTCGGACCATGAGCAGTTCCAAGCCTTCTCCATACTTTTTTCTTCCCATCATTCTGGCACAGGTTGATCTTAGTTTCATCTGTCCAAAGAATGCTGTTCCAGAATTGGGCTGTCTTTTTTAGATGTTTTTTGGCAAAGTCTAATCTGGCCTTTCTATTCTTGAGGCTTATGAATGGTTTGCACCTTGTGGTGAACCCTCTGTATTTGCTCTCGTGAAGTGTTCTCTTCATGGTAGACTTGGATAATGATATGCCTACCTCCTGGAGGGTGTTCTTCACTTGGCTAGATGTTGTGAAGGGGTTTTTCTTTACCATGTCAAGGATCCTGTGAACATCCACCACTGTTGTCTTCCGTGGACATTCAGGCCTGTTTGTGTTGCCGAGCTCACCAGTGCATTCTTTTTCTCTCAGAAGGTATCAAACTGTTGATTTGGCCACTCCTAATGTTGCTGCTATCTCTCTGATGGATTTCTTTGTTTTTGCAGCGTAAGGATGGCCTGTTTCACTTGCATTGAGAGCTCCTTTGACCGCATGTTGTGCGTTCACAGCAACAGCTTCCAAATGCAAATGCCACACTTGGAATCAATTCAGACCTTTTACCTGCTTAATTGATAAAGAAATAACAAAGGAATAGCTCACACCTGTCCACGAAACTGCTTTTGAGTCAATTGTGCAATTACTTTTGGTCCCTTGAAAAAGAGGGGGCTACATCTAGCTGTAATTCCTAAACCCTTCCTCCAATACCCTCAAATTAAAGCTGAGAGTCTGCACTTCCAGACCATATTCATTATATAACTGTAACTTGAATATGTTTTGGTAAACAGCTAAAATAACAAAAATTGTGTCGGAGTCCAAACATACAAGTTGTGTTCAAAATAATAGCAGTCCAACATCACTAACCAGATCAATCACTGTTTTTGGTAGAAATTATATTTCTACATGGCAAATCATTTACTAGTAGGTGTAGTAGAGTAATAGAAAACCAACAGACCCAACAGTCATGACATGCATGCTGCTGATTCTGTGTAATTGAATCATTAATTGAAAGGGGGGTGTTCAAAATAATAGCAGTGTGGAGTTCAATTAGTGAGGTCATTCATTCTGTGAAAAAACAGGTGTCACACAGGTGGCCCTTATTTAAGGACGAAGGCAGCAAATGTTGTACATGCTGGTTATAGTGCATTTCTCTCTGAAAATCGGAGTAAAATGGGTTGTTCCAGACATTGTTCAGAAGAACAGCGTACTTTGATTAAAAAGTTGATTGGAGAGGGGAAAACATATAAAGAAGTGCAGAAAATGATAGGCTGCTCAGCTAAAAGGATCTCAAATGTTTTAAAATGGCAACCAAAACCAGAAAGACGTGGAAGAAAACGGAAAACTACCATTTGAATGGATCAAAGAATAGCCAAAATGGCAAAGACTCAGCCAATGATCAGCTCCAGGGTGATCAAAGAAGGTCAAAAGTTACCTATGAGTACTGTAACAATTAGAAGACGCCTATGTGAAGCCAAGCTATCGGCAAGAAGGCAAAGTCCCATTGTTGAAAAAACGACATGTGCTAAAGAGGTTACAATTTGCCAAAGAACACATTGACTGGCCTAAAGAGAAATGGCGCAACATTTTGTGGACTGATGAAAGCAAGATTGTTCTTTTTGGGTCTAGGGGTCGCAGACAGTTTGTCAGACGACCCCCAAACACTGAATTCAAGCCACAGTACACTGTGAAGACAGTGAAGCATGGTGGGCAAGCATCATGATATGGGGATGTTTCTCATACTATGGTGTCGGGCCTATTTATTGCATACCAGGGATCATGGATCAGTTCATCCAGGGATCCAGGGATCATGGATCAAGTATCGAAATACTTGAAGAGGTCATGTTGCCTTATGCCGAAGAGGAAATGCCCTTGAAATGGGTGTTTCAACAAGACAACGACCCCAAACACACCAGTAAGCGAGCAGCATCTTGGTTCCAGACCAACAAGATTAACGTTATGGAGTGGCCAGCCCAATCCACGGACCTTAATCTAATTGAAAATTTGTGGGGTGACATCAAAAATGCTGTTTCTGAGGCAAAACCAAGACATGCAGAGGAATTGTGGAATGTAGTCCAATCATCCTGGGCTGGAATACCTGTTCACAGGTAGCAGAAGTTGGTCGACTTCATGCAACACAGATGTGCAGCAGTTCTCAGAAACAGAGGTTATACAACTAAATATTAGTTCAGTGATTCACAGGAAAGCTAAATCTTCAAGCATTTTTCAGTTTATACAGTAAATGTTTGAGTTTGTAAAGAAAAATGCAGACACTGCTATTTTTTTGAACTGTAAAGTAATAACAAATTTGATAAATTTTTCTTCATGTTTTGATTTGGAATAGAATGTGCAGTGTTCCCAATGCATTTGCGTGTATGGAAATAAAAGCGATATTGAGCTTTACTCACTTTTTTAATCACACTGCTATTATTTTGAACACAACTGTATATGAAGTGTAGATAGAATGTTTAGTGTACTAGTGGGGTGTTTTATATAGTGTTGGTGGACTCGTGATGTGGATAAAGACCGACAGCAGGGGTCTCTAACCTGTCGACCGCGAGCCACTGGGGCTACCTACAAGTAGCTCGCCAAGCTATTTTGAAAGTACACCAATTTTTCGCCGCTTGAAACACAACAATTCCCACAAATAATTAGAAAGCTTGCAGCTTCCATCGGATAGTTGCCACAAGCCACACTTACAACCCGACCCCTGATTAGCCATGGTTGGCTGAAACACATCTGCTGATCAATGCCCACCTGCCCATCAACGTCAAACATCAACCGCGTACCGTGCAGTCTTTTGAACTTGAGCAGTGTGAGGGCCTTGGAGCAGTTTTATGATAAGGAACCTACTGAGAGACTGCCAGACCACTGTCTCTCTCCTGTAGAGGTGTGCACAGTATGTAGTATGGCTGATACCAAGAGCAGCTCTGGTTGAAAGAGAAAACTGAAGCGTCAGCAGACCTGCGTGTCACTAAAGGGACATTCTGCTGGGTTTGTACCCTCTCCTGGTCCTCTCTGCTGGTGAAGACATCATCAACAATACATCCCTCCACCTGAGAGCTCACAATAGACAGACAGACAGACTGACAGACAGACCTCTCTCCCTCCCTTTCCCTCAGGAAGGCGCCGGTAGAGCTGGCTGCCTGTTTCAGCAGCTCTGTCTTTTTTAGTTGTTTATAGTAGTTTATAGTCGTTTTTAAACAGTTTGTTTAAACCGACATCGAAAGGATGGCACACCGCTCACACAACTGGGTGACTTCAACATCCAGTAGGAGAAGCTTCACTCGTCTGGAGCACTTGACCTTCTCTCCTCCTTCGGCCTTACCCTGTCCCACTCTCCTCCGACTCATCAGGCAGGCAATCAGCTCGACCTTGTCTTCACCAGATCCTCCCATACCTCCAACCTTACTGTTACCCTCTTCCAGTTTCTGATCATCATTTTGTATCCTCCCCCTCCCTGTCAGTCTCAACCCACATTGTATCCTCTCGTCACAACCTGCACACCCTCTCACTCACCGCTCTCTCTTCCTCTGTCTTATCCGCCCTACCCTCTGTTGAATTCTTCTCCCTTCCATCCACTGATGCAGCTTCCTCCACCTTCCTCTCCTCTCTTTCCTCATCCTTCGACTCTCTCTGTCCACAGACCTCAAGGCCGGCACGATCCTCTCCACGCTCTCCTTGGCTGTCTGAAACCCTGCAAGCTTGTAGAATAGGGCTCCGGGCAGCTGAGAGGAAATGGAGAAAAACTGGCCTCTGTGATGACCTCGACCGTTATCTCTCTCTCCTCCTCAACTACACCTCATCTGCATCAGCTGCTAAAGCTTCTTACTACCATTCCAAAATTCAAACCTCTGCCTCTGACCCAAGGAAACAGTTCTCCACATTTTCCTCACTCCTCAACCCACCTCCTCCCTGTCTGCGGATGACTTTGTCACCAACTTTGAAAAGAAGGTTGATGACATAAGCAGCTCTTTCCCTCTACCTCTCACCAACACTGCTACCTTTCCTCCCAAACCCACTGTGCTACACCCGGTCTCTGGTTTATCAGGTTTTTCCCCCCTCTCCCTGATGATGTTCTAAAACTGGTCACATCCAAGCGGGCAACCACCTGCCCCCTCGATCCTATCCCCTCCCCCTTTCTCCAATCCACCTCCAAAGACCTCCTTCCGTTTCTTACCACCTTAATCAATTCCTCTCTATCCACAGGATCTGTCCCAGCTGCCTTCAAGACAGCCAGAGTCAAACCTCTTCTCAAGAAACCAACTCTTGACCCGTCTGCTGTCCATAACAACAGACCGTTATCCCTTCTCTCCTTCTTATCTAAAACCCTTGAACGTGGTCTCTAACCAACTGTCTCACTACCTCCTTCAGAACAACCTCCTTGACCCTCACCAATCCGGCTTTTGCTGTCATGGAGGCCCTCCACTCTGCTCTTCAGCTTCCTCCCAAGCCCTTGAAACTCTCTCATGTACAGGGGAGTTTCTCCGCCAGACCTGTGCCGCCCAAGATGCTCGTTTGGGGCAGCAAGAACAGGCCCTCACAGACAGGAGTTTGAGCTTCCCACTGCGGGAGTTTTCAGCCGTGCTCAGCAGCCTCTGCAACCCACCGCTACCTCCGACACCTTCCCTCGCCCTTAGCCCAGCCCCTAAAACAGTAAACCACCCGATCCTTCTCTCCACCCTCTCAGAATTGGGCATCTCTGGCTCTGCACTCTCCTGGTTTGCATCCTACCTGGCCGATCGCTCTTACCAGGTGACGTGGAGAGGATCGCACTCTCCACAAGCCCTCACCCCTGGGGTCCCCCAGGGCTCTGTCCTAGAGCCCTCTATACCAAATCTCTTGGCTCAGTAATTTCCTCACATGGTTTCTCCTACCACAGCTACGCAGATGACACTCAAATCTTTCTCTCTTTCCCCCCTTCTGACTCACAGTTGGCAACACGTGTCTCGGTGTGTCTTGCAAACATTTCTGCTTGGATGTCAGCCCACCACCTCAAGCTCAACCATGACAAGACTGAGCTGCTCTTCCTCCCAGGGAAAGCCTGCCCTCTCCAAGACTTCTCCATCCCATACAGCCAAGAACCTTGGGGTGATCCTTGACAACCACTTATCCTGTGAGGCGAACATCACAGCGACAGCACGCTCCTGTAGATTCTTCCTCTACAACATCAGAAGGATACGTCCATTCCTCACCAGAGAAGCAGCACAACTTTTGGTCCAAACACTTGTGATCTCTCGTCTTGACTACTGCAACGCCCCCAAACCCCATCACTCCGCTCTTCTACCTCACTGGCCGCCTGGCACCGCTGCCTCTACGTGGATGCACTACTCGGTCACGGCTTTTCACTGTCCTGGCGCCCCGCTGGTGGAATGAGCTTCCCACTGCTGTCATGACTGCAGAGTCACTACCAATCTTCCGCCGTAGATTGAAGACCCATCTCTTCAGGCTACATCTTAACGGTCCCTCCTAAAGTCCTCTTCAATCCCACTACCCCCCTGTACAAGTTTCTCTCCTGTTAATAAAAAAATAAAATAATAATCTTCTTCTAGCATTGTGACTGCCAATGGCCCCTGGTCTGAGCATTGATTACTTTATCTTATGATGACTGATGGATAGATGATTCACTTACTTAAACAAATGTATTTGTTGTAAGTCGCTTTGGATAAAGGCGTCTGCTAAATGCCATAAATGTAAAAAAAAAATGTAAATGTAATTTAACTAAAATAACTTTGGGCACTAAACTTTTTATTTACTTTTTCACCGTTTTACTACTCATGGGGACTGTTTTTTATTCCTGGTGGATTTGCGAGACCGCTATTGTTTACTTTCCAGAACAGCTGATCGCGTTGGCTTAGCCGGCAATGGTTGTCGGTGTGCGGCCCACTGTACCAGAGGAAAGGAAACGGCATCAGGGAAGCTGAGTGGGTGTGAAGCGACGGATGAAGAAAAGGAGATATAAACCGTATCTTCCTTCCATCATCATGGGCAACGTGAGATCTCTGGGCAATAAGATGGAGGAGCTTACGGCACTGGCAAGAGGACAGAGGGAATACTGTGAATGCAGTCTTATGTGTTTTACGGAGACATGGCTGCAGGAGGTTATTCCCGACGCAAACACCACCATCGAGAACTTTCAGACAGTGCGGGCAGACAGGATTCACCGTCAGTGCGGCAAAAAGCGAGGCGGAGGAGTTGCTGTACTTATCAACAACAGATGGTGCAATCCTGGCCATATTCACGTGAAGGAAAGCGTCTGTAGCCCAGACATTGGACTTTTGGCTGTTGGACTTCGCCCATATTATTTGCCACATGAGTTCTCACATGTTATTGTTTTGGTCGCATATATCCCCCCCTCTGCCGACGTGGAGGCTGTCATGCCCTCCACTTCCACCTAGCCTGTGTCAGTCCCTCTCTCTCTCCCCAGTCTGTGTGTTCCGTGTGTTCCGTGTGTGGGCGTGGCTCCAGGCTCCTGCCGGCCATTCACGTCATCATCTCCACACACCTACATCTACACACCTGTGGCTCGTCTACTCATCACCCATCTGTGTTTTATATCCTGGTTTTCCGTCCACTCTTTCCCAGTTCATCATAGTACTTCCTACCTGTACGTCCCAGCATTTCTAGTCTGTTGATTCCTGGTTTCGGATCTAGTGTTTTCTGGACTGTGCTTCTGCCTAACCCCTGTCGGATTATCTGCCTTCCCTAGAACTGCCTGCCCGTGTCTCGACCCTTGCCTGGACTACCCGCTATCCTACCCTGCCTACCTGCGTGCCCAGTCTACCCTGCCTTCCCGTTCCCCCCAATTCCTTCATTAAATACTCTATTATTTTATACCTGTGTCCAGACTCTGTGTTCTGCATTTGGGTTCACTAGCTCTGATTCGTAACAGTACGAACTGGCCATGACAATGAACCCAGCAGACGCAGAGGCGTTCCGCCAAGTGCTCACCAATCAAGGTGCTATTCTGAGCCAACATTCCTAAGCCCTTGAAACTCTCAGGTACAGGGGAGTTTCTCCGCCAGACCTCTGCCGCCCAAGATGCTCATTTGGGGCAGCAAGAACAGGCCCTCACAGACATCTCAGTGAATCTGTGGGAGTTTTCAGCACAGCAGCAGGCTCAAACACTGATTCTTCCGACCGGGCTCGTATTGCTTATTTGATCGGGTCTCTTAAAGGTGCAGCGCTCGCATGGGCCTCCGCAGTGTGGGACAAACGGTTATCGGTGGTGTGTTTCTCTTTCGCCGACTTTACACAGGAGATGCATAAAGTGTTTGACCATCCCATCCAAGGCAAGGACGCCACCAAGCGGCTTTTTTCTCTCCGTCAGGAGTCACGCGGCGTGGCCGCTCTTGCCATAGAATTCCGGATTCTCGCCGCTGAGAGAATGATGAAGCGCTCCAGGGCGCGTTCCGGAATGCGTTAAGTGACGCTATAAAGGATGAGCTGGTATCTCGGGAGGAGCCTGAAGACCTCCAACAGCTGATCGCCCTCCATCAGGCTGGACAACCGTCTCTGCAAGCGCCGCAGGGAGAGGTCCGTCAGGTTCCAGCCAGCCATCCCGTTTCCATCAGGGACACCACATTACCCGCCTCCGAGAAGGTCCGAGTCCAGCCGATTCTCCCCGAGTCACGCTGATCCTGAGCCAATGCAGCTGGATAGGGCTCGCCTGTCCCCGGAGGAGAGGGCTCGCCGCCTCAGTGACGGGGTGTGCCTGTATTGTATCCAGGGCGGTCATTTGGTGGCCACCTGTCCCATCCACCCAGGTCGTTTGGGGAAAAAAACCAATCATATACAGTCACCGGCCATTTTATTAGGTACACCTTGCTAGTACCGGGTTGGACCCCCTTTTGCCTTCAGAACTGCCTTAATTCTTTGTGGCATAGATTCAACAAGGTGCTGGAAACATTCCTCAGAGATTTTGGTCCATATTGACATGATAGCATCACGCAGTTGCTGCAGATTTGTCGGCTGCACATCCATGATGCGAATCTCCCGTTCCACCACTTCCCAAAGGTGCTCTATTGGATTGAGATCTGGTGACTGTGGAGGCCATTGGAGTACAGTGAACTCATTGTCATGTTCAAGAAACCAGTTTGAGATGATTTAAGCTTTGTGACATGGCGCATTATCCTGCTGGAAGTAGCCATCAGAAGATGGGTACACTGTGGTCATCAAGGGATGGACATGGTCAGCAACAATACTCAGGTAGGCTGTGGCGTTTAAACGATGCTCAATTGGTACTAAGGTGCCCAAAGTGTGCCAAGAAAATATCCCCCACACCATTACACCACCACCACCAGCCTGAACCGTTGATACAAGGCAGGATGGATCCATGCTTTCATGTTGTTTACGTCAAATTCTGACCCTACCATCTGAATGTCGCAGCAGAAATCAAGACTCATCAGACCAGGCAACGTTTTTACAATCTTCTATTGTCCAATTTTGGTGAGCCCATGCGAATTGTAGCCTCAGTTTCCTGTTCTTAGCTGACAGGAGTGGCACCCGGTGTAGTCTTCTACTGCTGTAGCCCATCTGCTTCAAGGTTCGACGTGTTGTGCGTTCAGAGATAGTCTTCTGTATACCTTGGTTGTAACAAGTGGTTATTTGAGTTACTGTTGCCTTTCCATCATCTCGAACCAGTCTGGCCATTCTCCTCTGACCTCTGGCATCAACAAGACATTTTCGCCCAGAGAACTGCCGCTCACTGGATATTTTCTCTTTTTCTGACCATTCTCTGTAAACCCTAGAGATGGTTGTGCGTGAAAATCCCAGTAGATCAGCAGTTTCTGAAATACTCAGACCAGCCCTTCTGGCACCAACAACCATGCCACGTTCAAAGTCACTTAAATCACCTTTCTTCCCCATTCTGATGCTCGGTTTGAACTTCAACAGGTCGTCTTGACCATGTTGCTGCCATGTGATTGGCTGATTAGATATTTGCGTTAAAGAGCAGTTGAACAGGTGTACCTAATAAAGTGGCCGGTTAGTGTATATAATATATGCCATTTAGCTGATGCTTTTATCCGAAGCGACTTACATTGCAGTGAGTGCATACATTTCAGTATATATGGTCCCAGCAGGAATTGAACCCACAACCTAAGCGTTGTTAGCGCCATGCTCTACCAACTGAGCCACTGATTAAAGACCCATCTCTTCAGACCACATCTTAACGGTCCCTCCTAAAGACCTCTTCACCCCCACTAGACCCCTGTACAAGAAAAAAAAGCATTGTGACTTCTAGCATTGTGACTGCCAATGGCCCCTGGTCCAAGCATTGATTACTTTATCTTATGATGACTGATGGATAGATCAGATTCACTTACTTAAACAAATGTATTTGTTGTAAGTCGCTTTGAATAAAGGCGTCTGCTAAATGCCAGACATGTAAAATGTAAATGAGCAGCGTGAGGAAGATCATCGGATACAAGCAGGCTAACGACCCGCAAGTGGCTGGAGATCTGGACAGGGCCAACGAGTTGAACCAGTTCTTCAACAGGTTTGACTCGGGGCTCACTGTCTCCCTCCCCCCCAGCTCCACCAACGACTCTGTCCTCCTTTTCCTTCTCCTCCCCCCCAGCTCCTCCAGCCCTGCTCAGCCACCGGACCAGCCCCCCTCCCCCTGCCCTGTCTGGACCCATTCACACCTCTCACCTACCCCTTTGTCCCATCCAGTACCCTCTCCCTTCGCTCTCCCTCTCCAGTCCCTCTGACTCCATTCACACCTCCCCTCCATTCCCCTCCTCCTCCAGCCCCACCATTTCCTCACTTCACAACTCTTCAGCGCCCCCCCATCATTCTGCCTCCCAACACCACTGCCACAGCCAACAACCCCCCCACCACCCCCCGCTCCAGTGTCTTCATCAGTACGTCTCAGGTGAAGAGAGAGCTGGGGAAACTCCACACCAGGAAGGCTGCGGGCCCTGATGGTGTGAGCCCAAGGGTGCTCAAAGTCTGCACAGACCAGCTGTGTGGAGTACTCCAGTACCTCTTTAACCTGAGCCTCAGTCTGGAAAAGGTCCCATCAATTTGGAAAACATCTTGCCTGGTACCGGTACCAAAGAAACAGTGTTCTGAATTACTATAGACCGGTAGCCTTGACATCCCACATTATGAATACCATTGAAAGACTGGTGCTAGCACACATGAGGATCCTGGTGAAGACTTCCTTTGACCCCCTGCAGTTTGCCTACCAGGCAGACATTAGTGTGGATGATGCCATCATCTACCTGCTACACAGAGCACTACCATTTAGATAAGGCTGGCAGCACTGTGAGGGTCATGTTCTTTGACTTCTCCAGTGCATTTAATACCATGCAGCCCTTACTACTTGCGGATAAGCTGCTGAGGGTGCAGGTGGACTCCCCCATTGTTTCCTGGATTAACCTGACCAACAGGCCACAGTTTGTACGGCTGCAGGGATGTGTGTCGGACTGGGTGGTGAGCAGCACTGGCGCCCCCCAGGGGACAGTTCTGGCTCCCTTCCTCTACACCCTCTATTCCTCGGACTTCAGGACAACACAGGACAACACAGATACTTACCATCTGCAGAAGTTCTCGGACGATTGTGCTATTGTGGGATGTGTCAGTGGAGGCCAGGAGACCGAGTACAGAGGACTGGTGGACAGAGTGGTGTGAGCAGAACCACCTGCTACTCAATATCAGCAAGACAAAGGAGATGGTGGTGGACTTTAGGAGGACTAAGGTCCCCCTGTCTCCTGTTACCACCCAGGGAGAGGACGTGGAGGTGATCCAGAGCTACAAGTACCTGGGGGTGCACCTGGACAATAAACTGGACTGGACTGGTAACACAGATGTCCTGTACAAGAGGGGCCAGAGCCGGCTTTATTTCCTGAAGAGGCTCAGGTCCTTTGGCGTGTGCAGGACTCTGCTGAACATGTTCTACCAGTCAGTGGTGGCCAGTGCAGTGCTGTACGTGGTGGAATGCTGGGGGGGCAGCATTAAGGAATATGACAAGAGGCTGAACAAGCTTATTAGGAAAACTGGATCTGTCCTCGGCGTCACCCTGGACACTGTGGAGGAGGTGGCCAATAGGAGGATGAGGACCAAACTCCTGGCCATCATGGACAATCCCTCCCATCCCCTACATGACACTGTGGTAGAGCAGAGAAGCGCCTTTAGCAACAGACTACTACAACCACATTGCACGAAGGAGATTTTTTCTGCCTGCTGCAATAAGACTGCACAACTCCTCCTCCGGCTGGCTCGACCGGGGTGATCAGTCAGGCTGGGGGATGTTAAATCATACTAGACTGTTGTTACTGTATATAATGTTTCAGATGTGTTTTTTATGCAGATTCCTAAGGCACTTTTGGTCTTTCACTCCAAGATGGCAGCACATCTCTACCTGTCCGTATGATGTCCGTGTGATTGTCGTTGTTTCTGAAAAATACCGGTCAATTCTGCGAGTTGTTTGGATAATCCCACCACTTTACACCTGTTTCGGGTTTAAACTACTGTGTTGTTCTGTAAATCCCATAGTAGTCAGTCTGGTACAGGCTGTATGCAGGAAACGTGCTGAGACTAACGTTAGTTGCGTCTCCCGAAATCACCTTTTATTATACAATCCCGGTTTAAATAAAGGGACCTGTCCATCACGCTGTGTACTTGGATCTTATGTGAAGTCTGGCTTGCATTCTTGCCAATTATGGAGAACCTGGATCGCTCCGTCTGTTTGGACCATGGAGCCTGTTCACCTCTCAGAGCTGAAATGCTGACACGCCACTTGAACTCATGATAAAGAAAAGTGCTTCTTTCTTGCCTCTGATGCTGGTGCTTGAAATTGTATTCTTATTGTTTTAGACCCTGGCTGGTCCTGATTTTAATTAATTTATCCACAGCATTGCTTCACTGGGTTTGATTTCCTGTTTACGTGCAACGTCATCATCTGGAACTCGGATCGGATTACTACGGCACTGACTGGAAATGAAACTGTGGGGGGACATGCAGCGTTCGGCCTGTAGAGGGTGCTACAGGACCGTGGCCAGGGTCACGGGGGACGAGGCTTCGTTGCGCAGCTGGTGCGAATGAAGTCTCGTTTAACGAAATGGTTAAGATGTGTGTGCCTCTGCTTTCAGTAGGTGGGCTGGGAACATGGAGAGAGAGACAGAGACGGAAACTGGAAAGTTGCCGAGTGGATTTTGGAGAGGCTGGAAAGCCTGAGCACGAACTTTTGAAAGTGATTGACTTTGTGAATAAACGGGATTATTCCCTTCAGCGAACAATGTGTCTGTCTCTGTGTACAACAGACTTTGTTACATTGGAGCCCAACCTGGGACACAGACATGGAGACGCTAGCTACGGCGATTTACGGCTGATACTGGAACAGCAGGCCATCCTACAGCAGAACCAGCAGACCGCGGTGGGAGAGATGACAGCGGCGAGGGCTGAGGACCGTGACCTCGCCGGGGCCATCGGGGCGGCGCCGGCGACCGGGTCGGCACGAGGTCCCCCCAAGATCCAGCTCCAGAAAATGGGGGACCTGGACGACCCGGAGGCGTTCCTGGCGGTGTTTGAGGGGACGGCGAGGATCTCGGGGTGGCCGGATGGCGAGTGGGCATACCATCTGCTGCCCCTCCTGTCAGGGGAGGCGCAGCACGCGGCCCACAGCCTACCAGCGGCCGCCCAGCGAGACTACCCGTCCCTGGCCCGGGCAATTCGAGACCGCCTGGGCCTCACACCAGAGGAACACCGTCGCCGGATCCGGGCCCTGACGATGGAGGAGGGGAGCCGGCCCTTCGCCTACGCCGAGCGGCTGCGGGACAGCGCGTGGCGGTGGCTGGACCCAAGTCACAGCTTGGCGGAGGAGGTCGGGGACCGGGTAGTATTGGAACAATTCCTCACGGGGCTCCCGGCCCGAACCGCCGCCTGGGTCCAGTACCACCGACCCCAGGATCTTGCGGCCGCCGTAGGATTAGCAGAGGACCATCTCTCCCTCCCACCGCGGGATCTGCGACGACCAACCCCGGCCCCGCGCCAGGGGGCGGGGGGCCAGCGCCCGGGAGGAGCCGAGGGACCGGAAGGGGAAAGGCCGGCGCCCGCCCCGAGGACGAGATGGCAGGGGCGCACACATCCGGAGCCAGCCCTGGCCCCACAGGCAGCACCCCGAGCGACAGGGGGGGTGTTGTTGGCGATGCGGACGGCCGGGCCATGTGCAGGCCGAGTGCCCGGTGATGGAGGTGGGGCAGGTCGTCCGCATCAGCGACATACCGGGCCCTCCCCCCGGACCAGGAGCGGCGTATCGTGTTCCGGTAAGGATACAGCATGATACGCACCAGGCGTTCTTGGATTCGGGCTGCATGCAGTCCATGATCCAGGAGCGCCTGGTTCGACCGGGGGCATTGTTGAAGGCGTCGAGGGTGTTGGTGAAGTGTGTGCATGGGGACATTCACGAATATCCTGTGGTCGCTATCGAAATTCATTATGAGGGGAAAAAACATAGTGTACAGGTGGCGGTTAGCCCACGCCTCACGCATCCCCTGATTCTAGGTGTAGATTGGGAGGGGTTTCCTCAAGCGGTAAAGAGGGCTACCGGGGTGCGTGCACGACAGAGAGGGAGGTGTGAGGCGTGTAATGTGCTCTGTGCTGAGGCGGCGCCTCGCGACACTGCCGGGGAGCCGGAGCCGGCGGAGGGGTCTCACCCCGAGATTTCCCCGCCGAACTATCCGCTGCTAGGCGACTTCCCCCTCGAGCAGTCTCGTGACGAGACCCTAAGATTGGCCTATGACCAAGTGATAGCAATTGATGGTACTTTGGTACGGCCAGACACAGTGCGCGCCCACCCCTATTTTGCGATTATCAGCGACAGGTTATACAGAGTAAGTCGTGACTCACATAGTCAGGAGGAGGTAACCCAGTTGTTGGTTCCCCGTAGCCGCCGGGAAATGGTTTTCCAGGCGGCTCATTTCAACCCCATGGCGGGCCATTTAGGGTATGATAAGACACTAAACCGTATAATGGCTCGATTTTATTGGCCGGGAATTCGCGCAGAGGTGCGTAGGTGGTGCGCTTCTTGTCGCGAATGTCAGTTGGTAAATCCCCCGGCCATTCCACGGACCCCCTTGCGGCCCTTACCATTGGTCGATAACCCATTCGACCGCATTGCGATGGATATTATCGGGCCATTTGATCGGTGTACACAGGGATATCGATTTGTGTTGGTCTTGATAGATTACGCAACCCGATACCCCGAGGCAATACCGCTGCGCAATATCTCTGCCAGGAGTGTAGCGCAGGCATTGTTTCAAGTAATCTCCCGCGTGGGAATCCCGAAAGAGATTCTCACCGATCAGGGCACTCATTTTATGTCACGCACCCTCAAAGAACTGTATGGCTTGTTGAACATCAAGGCGGTTCGAACCAGTGTCTACCACCCGGCCACTGATGGCCTTTGTGAGAGGTTCAATCGGACCTTGAAGTCAATGATCCGGAAGTTTGTACACGAGGATAGTCGGAATTGGCATAAATGGCTAGATCCCCTGTTGTTTGCGGTACGGGAAGTCCCCCAAGCTTCCACCGGGTTTTCCCCGTTTGAATTACTCTACGGGCGTAAGCCCCGGGGTGTCCTAGACTTTCTTAAAGAAAATTGGGAGGAAGGGTCTAGCGACAGTAAGAATGAGATTCAATACGTCCTGGACTTGCGCACAAAGCTCCACGCCCTAGGGGTTATCTCACGCGAGCATTTGCTGCAAGCCCAGAAGCGTCAAAAGCGCATATACGACAGGGGAACTAACCTACGAGAATTTACACCGGGAGACAAGGTACTCGTACTGTTACCCACCTCCAGCACGAAATTACTCGCAAAGTGGCAAGGGCCGTTTGTGTTCACACGTCACATGGGGGACGTGGATTTTGAGGTAGTACGCTCGGACCGGGGGGATAGCTTGCAGGTGTATCACGTAAATCTCTTTAAAAAATGGAACGACGTGGTCACTGTTGCTCTGGCTACAATAATTCCAGAGAGAGAGGAGTTCGGTCCGGAAGTCCCAAAATCAAAAGTTAGCACTCCGGTCAGTATTGATAACCATCTCTCTGCTAGCCAGGCCACGGACGTTGCAGATTTGCAAGCTAAATTCGCCGACGTGTTCTCTCCCCTGCCCGGTCGGACTACGCTTATCGACCACCATATAGAAACGCAGGCGGGTTTAACGGTGCACATGCGTGTGCAGGGAATTGGAAGCCATGCTGGAGCTGGGTGTGGTCGAGGAGTCCCGCAGTGACTGGTGTAGCCCCATCGTGCTTGTCAACAAGCCGGATGGGGCTATACGGTTCTGTGTGGATAATGACGGGTTAATGCGGTCTCCAAGTTCGATGCTTATCCGATGCCCCGGGTTGACGAGCTCTTGGACCGGCTTGGCACGGCCAAATATTTCACGACGTTGGATTGAACGAAGGGATACTGGCAGATTCCACTCTCGCCGGTATCCCGGGAGAAAACTGCATTCTCCACTCCGCTCGGGCTATTCCAGTTCACGGTGCTCCCTTTCGGGTTGTTCGGAGCCCCAGCCACTTTTCAGCGCCTCATGGACCGCATTCTGCGGCCGCACTCTGCCTATGCTGCGGCCTACCTGGATGACATTGTCATTCACAGTGACACCTGGGCGCAGTATGTGCAGAGTGTGGCGGCGGTTCTGCAGTCCCTGAGGCAGGCGGGGCTGACGGCCAACCCGAAGAAGTGCGTGATCGGGCGGAGGGAGATCCGGTATCTGGGGTACCACTTGGGTCGAGGGGAGGTGCGGCCGCAGATTGAAAAGACTGCGGCCATCGCCGCCTCTCCCCGGCCCAAGACTAAAAAGGAGGTGAGGGCCTTCCTGGGGCTGGCTGGCTATTACCGGCAGTTCGTGCCTGTATTTTCAGAGCTGGCCAGTCCCTTGACGGACCTCACCCGGAAGGGTGCCCCGGATCCGGTCCAATGGTCGGGCCAGTGCCAGGGGTCGTTCGAGGCCCTTAAGGGCGCTCTTTGTGGAGAAACGGTCCTGTATGCGCCTGATTTTAACCTCCCTTTCTCCCTACAGACGGACGCGTCGGATAGAGGCCTGGGAGCGGTGCTGACCCAGCGCGTGGAGGGGGCTGACCGGCCGGTGCTGTACCTGAGCCGCAAACTATCGGAGAGGGAGGGCCGGTACAGCACGGTGGAGAAGGAGTGCCTCGCCATTAAGTGGGCGGTCGGCGCCCTCCGCTACTACCTGCTGGGTCGCGCTTTCACCCTCTATTCCGACCATGCTCCCCTCCAGTGGCTCCACCGCATGAAGGATGTGAACGCGAGGATTACCCGGTGGTATCTCGCGTTGCAGCCCTTCAACTTTTCGGTCGTGCACAGACCGGGGGTGCAGATGGTCGTGGCAGACTTCCTCTCCCGTGCAGCGTTCGGCCTGTAGAGGGTGCTACAGGACCGTGGCCAGGGTCACGGGGGACGAGGCTTCGTTGCGCAGCTGGTGCGAATGAAGCCTCGTTTAACGAAATGGTTAAGATGTGTGTGCCTCTGCTTTCAGTAGGTGGGCTGGGAACGTCGAGAGAGAGACAGAGACGGAAATTGGAAAGTTGCCGAGTGGGTTTTGGAGAGGCTGGAAAGCCTGAGCACGAACTTTTGAAAGTGATTGACTTTGTGAATAAACGGGATTATTCCCTTCTGTGTACAACGGACTTTGTTACAGAAACGTACAATGTCACTGCTCTTTGCTGTACTGTGTTAATTTTTTGCTGCATTGGTGGAAGCCTCCACGGGGCTGACAACTCATGTGCAGTGCTTTCAAATCCGGACGCAACATGCTGGGGAACGTGCGCATCTGGCTGTGCGCCGGGCGTCAAATCGTCGCCCCTACCTCTGTTCTTCTCCTCTGACTCTGTGGACTTGGCCCGTCTGATCAGTGTCATGGCTCTACGAGACAATTTGACCATTTCTATAAGCGGTCTTTGCGATTTTGTAATAGAAGTTAATACTAAGAAAGAATCCTCCAGTCAACCCCTTAAGCAGAGGTGTCTAATTGTTCTGCTGCTGCTGATCTCAGGGAATGTGCAACTCAATCCAGGCCCAGGTTCTGATATAAGTTTTACTCAACTGATGCTGATGTAATTGTTTTATCTGAAACTTGGCAAAGCAATTTTTTTCTTAACAAGGATATTAGCATTGATAGTTATAATGTATATAATAATAATGACCGACCTAAAAGGGGTGGGTGTGTTGCAATTACTTTATCAAGAGTAAGTTTCACGTGAATGTGCTTCTCTCTAAAATCAGTCAGTAGGCAATTCAAATTTTTAGCTCTTGATCTTGAGGTCTCTAAAACTCTGTGTATTACTGTTGTGGTTGCTATAGGACACCTTCAGCTGTCAGTGGTGCTCTACCCTCTTTAATGCAGTTTTATCGGGACTGAATTTTAATGAAATTGTCGTTATTGGAGATCTAAACTGGAACTGGCTACAACCAGTATCTGATGATCTTAAAGCTTATTTTTGACTCGCTAAATCTCTTTCAGATTGTAATTAGTCCCACTAGACCTAATCTGAAATGTCCTGAAAAATTGATCTAATCCTAACAAATGTTCCTCATAAATACATAGCTGCTTCTGTATTTGCAAATGACATTAGTGACCACTGTGTTGTTGCCACAGTTAGAAATTCCCAAAACCAAGCCACACACCATTATAAAGCGTGACATGAAACATTTTATGGAACAAGGGTTTTTTCATGATCTGTTTTACTTTGATTGGGAGAAAATTAACCTCATTGCTGATGTTGAAAATGGCTGGAAATGATTTTATGATGGTTTTACTGAAATTGTGAACAAGCATGCTCCCCTCAGAAAGTTCAGAGTGAAAGGCCAAAACAATGCATGGTTCACTCCTGATTGATCCAACTCACTTCACGAGGGCAATGTGGCATGGGCAAAAGCCAGGAGAACAAGTCTTGATTCAGACTGGCTACTTTTCAGGCGACTGCGCAATGCATGCACAGTTGCAATTAGAAAAGCCAAAGCTGACCATTTCCTCATCGAAACTTCAAACAATCTAAACAATCCCTTGAAATTTTTCGAAGACAATTAAATCCTTAGCTGGAAATAAAAATGGCATAGAGTTTCCTCCATGCATTGTTAAGGACTCACATAAAATCTCAGATAAGGCTGAAATGCTTGGTTGATTTAATGAGCATTTCATTGCCTCTGGTTCCTTGTTTGACTCTCAACATTACTCATGAGAATTCCCGTACTGTTTGTTCTGATGGTCATGTTACGGCAAGTCAATCCTTTAGTTTTAATCTGGTTACAGTCTCAGAGGTGCATAAAGCCCTCAAACTTTTAGACACTAGAAAATCAGCAGGTCCTGATAACTTGGAGCCTTACTTTCTAAAGCAGTATTTTTCAACCTTTTTTGAGCCACGGCACATTTTTTACATTGAAAGAATCTTGCGGCACACCACCAACCAAAAATGTTACAAAATGACACTCTGTAGCCTGATACAATAATATCCGTAGACTCATCAAGTTGCAACGCAAATTTCCTACTGATGCGTATCTTTACGCCTGGCAATTGTGTTATCTGAGAGCGGGACTTTAGCTATGTCTTTAACCGCGTCAGGGCCGAGCATCTCGTTGACAATGGCTTTGCAGGCAGGTAGTATTAATGTCTCACAGAGTGGGACTTTTTTGATTTAGCTACGAGTTCAGCAACTAGGTAACTAGCTTTGAGTGCTTTCTCATTTACCTTTGTGGTTTTTCCTCATAAAAGTTGCCTGTTTCTCTGTGTTTTCACGCAGGCGAACAAAATAGTCCATCGGCTTGTTTTGAAGCGACGGGTGTTTCGTTTGGAGATGGCGTTTAAGCTTGCTTGGCACCATGGCGCTGTTGGACAGCTTCTCGCCACACACCAAGCATAATGGAGTCGGTGTCGTCTCATCCCCGGTGAAAGTAAATCCGAACGAAAGATAGCTTTCGCTGTATTGCCTCAAGCTCACCGTCTTTGCGTTCTTGTTACCACCACTCATACTAGGGCCTTCACCTGGGTCAGAATCTTGTCCAGGGCCCAGTTCGGAGTTTGCATTTTTCCTTTTTAAAAACTTCTCCATCACTGTTACCACGACCTGTCGCATGCGTCACTAATTCTCTTGTCTCTAAGAAGGAACGAGGCAATTAGCTACCTGCTGCCACCCGGACGAATATTACATTACTCTGCCAGTCACTATATTACAGCACAGACACTCGACAATGGCATATTATTTGCAGATAATAATTAATAAATGTTAATTTAAAAAAAGTGAAATTGGATAATTTCTCACGGCACACCCAACGATCTCTCACGGCACACTAGTGTGCCGCGGCACAGCGGTTGGGAAACGCTGTTCTAAAGCTAGCAGCTGATTTTATCGCACCACTTTTGACACATCTTTTTAATCTCCCCCTGGACACTAACGAAATTCCTCTGATATGGAAATCTGCCTTTGTTATTCCCCTGTTGAAAGGGGGTGACCCAACAGTCTAAAACAATTACAGGCCCATCTCCAAATTGTCTGTCCTGGTCAAGGTTCTGGAATCCCTTATGAGTGAACAACTGAAAGAGTTCTTATCTACTAACAATATCTGATTTTCAATCAGGTTTTAGGAAAAAACACAGCACAACTACAGCGGCCCGGTCTCTGGTTTATCAGATTTCCCCCCCCTCTCCCCTGATGATGTTCTAAAACTGGTCACATCCAAGCGGGCAACCGCCTGCCCCCTCGATCCTATCCCCTCCCCCTTTCTCCAATCCATCTCCAAAGACCTTCTTCCGTTCCTTACCACCTTATTCAATTCCTCTCTATCCACAGGATCTGTCTCAGCTGCCTTCAAGACAGCCAGAGTCGAGCCTCTTCTCAAGAAACCAACTCTTGACCCGTCTGCTGTCCATAACTACAGACCGGTATCCCTTCTCTCCTTCTTATCTAAAACCCTTGAACGTGCTGTCTCTAACCAAATGTCTAACTACCTCCTTGAGAACAACCTCTTTGACCCTCACCAATCCGGCTTTAAGGCTGGGCACTCTACTGAGACTGCTCTCCTTGCTGTCACGGAGGCTCTCCACTCGGCTCGAGATTCCTCCCTCTCCTCTGTTCTCATTCTTCTGGACCTGTCCGCTGCATTCGACACAGTAAACCACCCGATCCTTCTCTCCACCCTCTCAGAATTGGGCATCTCTGGCTCTGCACTCTCCTGGTTTGCATCCTACCTGGCCGATCGCTCTCACCAGGTGAGCCCTCACCACTGGGGTCCCCCAGGGCTCTGTCCTAGGGCCTTTACTGTTCTCCCTCTATTCCAAATCTCTTGGCTCGGTAATTTCCTCACATGGTTTCTCCTACCACAGCTACACAGATGACACTCAACTCTTTCTCTCTTTACCCCCTTCTGACTCACAGGTGGCAACACGTGTCTCTGTGTGTCTTGCAGACATTTCTGCTTGGATGTCGCCCACCACCTCAAGCTCAACCTTAACAAGACTGAGCTGCTCTTCCTCCCTCTCCAAGATTTCTCCATCACAGTAGAGAACTCTACTGTGACCTCCTCCCATACAGCCTTGGGGTGATCCTTGACAACCACTTATCCTGTGTGGCGAACATCACAGCGACAGCACACTCCTGTAGATTCTTCCTCTATAACATCAGAAGGATACGTCCATTCCTCACCAGAGAAGCAGCACAATTTTTTGATCTCTCGCCTTGACTACTGCAACGCACTCTTGGCCGGTCTCCCCGCCTCCACCATCAGGCCTCTGCAGCTCATCCAGAACGCTGCTGCCCGTCTGGTGTTCAATCTCCCTAAATTCTCCCATGTCACTCCCCTCCTCCGCACCCTTCACTGGCTCCCGGTGCTCGCCTACCGGGTGGCAAACGGAACAGCCCCTCCCTACTTGCAAGCAATGGTCAGCCCCCAAACCTCTGCCTGATCACTCTGCTCTTCCACCTCGGCTGGCCGCCTCTACGTGGATGCAGCAGCCGCACTACTCGGTCGCGGCTTTTCACTGTCCTGGCGCCCCACTGGTGGAATGAGCTTCCCACTGCTGTCATGACTGCAGAGTCACTACCAATCTTCCGCCGTAGATTGAAGACCCATATCTTCAGGCTACATCTTAACAGTCCCTCCTAATGACCTCTTCACCCCCTCTACAAGTTTCTCTCCTGTTAATAAAAAAATAATAATCCTCCTTCTAGCATTGTGACTGCCTATGGCCCCTGGTCTGAACATTGATTACTTTATCTTATGTTGACTGATGGATAGATGACTCACTTACTTAAACAAATGTATGTGTTGTAAGTCGCTTTGGATAAAGGCGTCTGTTAAATGCCATACATGTAAAATGTAAATGAGCAGCATGAGGAAGATCATCTGAGGTATCAGATGGTATCACTTCTAGCTCCCTTAGTGTATCCAAGGGCGTGCCCCAGGGATCGGTCCTGGGACCACTCCTATTCATTATATACATCAACAGCTTGATCAAAATGTTTCCAACGCAAATAGATGGACACTGTCTACCATGGAGCACTGAGGTTTATTACAAATTGTAAAGCCCTTACTAACCATTGCTCTTTGTATGCTCGGGTTGGATGGTCTGCCTTGTCCACCCGTAGACTTAACCATTGGCATATTTTTATTTATAAGGCTATTCTTGGTCTGCTTCCGTCTACTATCTGTCCCTAAAGTCCGTACTGATCTGGGAAAAAGGGCATTTAAGTATGCTGCTCCCTCTGCTTGGAATCAGTTGCAAAATTACCTGAATCTTCGGGAGCTGGTCTCACTGGATGCATTTAAAGTAATTCTAAATGAGGCACATCTGGCTGTAGATGTTTTGGCTGATTCATATTGCCCCTGTTTGATCCCTGGTGTTGATGACTTGTGACGAATATTGATGAATATTTTTGATATTTTTGATTCTCTAAAATGTATTCTTTAATTTTATTGTTGTTTTTTTTGTTATGTCTGCAACCGTGTCAATTGTGCTGCTGCCTGAGATTTTTCATCTCAATGAGACTTTTCCTGGTTAAATAAAGGTTCTAATAATAATAATAACAACAACAACAACAACAACAACAACAACAACAACAATAATAATCATAATAATAAATATTCTATTATTCTATTGTCACTTTATTTTGTTGTTGTTTGTGATGTGAGCTGCTGTAACGCCTTAATTTCCCTTCGGGGGTCAATAAAGCACCTATCTATCTCATCTGATGTGTGTACTGGAAAGTGAAGAGAGAGACAGCTGTTTACTGTGCGCTCCGTGCCACTCTTTGCTTTAATGCTCCTTTCAACTTTTAAGTCCTTGATGTTACTTGCTACGCTATTTTCTAGTTTGTACGGTGCTTCCCTGGAACTTTTAATTCTATTATTTCCATTTTATGGCCCGAAGCACCGCCTCAAACCTGTCTTCATCAGCTAGCCTAGCCACCTAGCTCTACCACAGTACAGAGCCTAGATATTTGTGAGCTAACTAGGCTAAGCAGCCTAGGGTTCGAAACAGAGACTTGGATTAAAATATCCCTTTACCACGGATATGTCGCACTGCAAAGACTGTCGGAGACATCTACAGAAGATTGCAGTACATCAAACAAAATTATTTTGTTTGGAAGACTCTGTGAGTACCGCAGCAGAGAATGATTGCAATAGTACGACTTTGCCTTTGGGACTCCAATTGTAACGCTAACGTTAGCCAAACCCTGCCCAGAGCTCATATACAATGCTAAACTGATGGTGGTTCCCAATACTGCTAATACCAAGGCTGCCACGGTAGTCAACAGTGTACCAGGGAAACAGGCTGTCAGTAACGATACTGCCTTTTGGAATGCATGTGTGGCAAAGCCAAAAAATGGATCTATCCCCCACAAAATAGTGATACCCGAAGCGGCAGAGAATGCTTCAAAACGCCCTAAGATTAGCTCTGCTACCGGCTGGCCTGCTCTGCTACCCAGTCAACAGTTCACCTCAACCCCCGTTGCTAATAAAGAACAACCGTGGATTGTCACAAAAATAAAAATAAAAGAAACTCCCCAACCACTGAAGTCTCTACAGCTGGATAACAGATTTCAACCACTACTGTGCGAGCCCGGATCACCGTCTGACGACCTGGCTCACTTCTCACCCCAATACTTCCCGCACTAGTCAGCCCTCAGCTACCACCCCCAATATCCCCTCAACTTACTTCCCCATCAGTCCTAGCCAGCCCCCAGCTACACCCCCCAAAACCTCCTCCATCTTCTCCACCCCCCCCCCCCCCCACCTCCCCCTCGAGCTGCATGGCAGGTCAAGGCAGCTCCACCTCGCCCAGTAGTCAGAACTCGACATCTACCCCCATCACTGTCAAGAACACTGTGTTAAGACAAGAGAGTCACCACAAAGAGTGGCCATCAAACTGTTAAGTGTAAACTCTGTCATTCCTGTTTTGATCACTACTAGACTAAATAAACAATCAGTACTCAACATGCTCTGTAAGTACATCAAACCTAATAGCTGTTCCCCAACAGCCCATGGTGCCCCTATACCCTGTTACTAAAACCATAAAAGCTGCACTGCTTAATGTAAGATCATTACCAAATAAGTCTCTCCTAATCAGTGACCTGATTATTAGTCATAAATTAGATCTCATGTTCCTTACTGAAACATGGCTTGACTTGACTAACAGAGCGGCTGTTCTCACTGAATCAGCACTCCCAAATTTTAACTTCATTGATGCCCCCAGAGTTGATAAGAAAGGGGGAGGAGTAGCTGTTATCTTTTCAGACGTGTTTCAGTGCAGGCAGGTATCATTTGGAGACTTTGTTTGAATATCTTGCTGCTGTACTAAATGCTCTCCTTGTGTCTTACTCCTGATTATATACAGACTGCCAAACTATTCCAGTAGTTTCTTTGATGAATTTGCTGAACTACTGCCCATAATCTCTCTATCTATATCAGGAGATTTTAACATTCATATTGACAACCCCAACAATAACAATGCCAAAGAACTTAATAACTGACATGACACCTTTGGACTGTCTCAACATGTATCCGGGCCCACCCACCACCAGGGCCATACCGTAGATTTATTTATTTATTTAAGGGGTCTTAAGTCATCATTTGTTAAGGCTATTGACTTTGCTCTGTCTCATCATCTTTGCATTTTCCTTGAAATGTCTATTACTCCTGACATTTATATTAGATCGGAAACTGTTAAAAATCGATATATCAATGAGAGTACTAGTGCACTATTTATGGAGACTATTTCACTGTCACCAACTTTTACCTCAGCCTCTGTTAATGATCTCTTAGATAATTTCAATTCTAAAATTATGAATGTTTTTCATGTCATTGCACCTGTTAGGGTGAAATGAACTTCTCGTAAGCAAAAAGCACCATGGAGAAATGCTGCATCTGTAAAAATCCCCCCCAAAAAAGAGTGCCGGAAAGCTGAGCGTAAATCGTGAAAAACTAAGCTCCACATTCACTATGACATCTATAAAGAGAGACTTCATTCCTCCAATCTGGAATTGAAAAGCACTAGACAATCTTTCTTCTCTGACACCATTAACAAAAACATTAATAATGCACACACTTTATTTGCCACTGTTAGGCTGACTAACCCCCCCAGCATAAATAACCCCTGAACTCCTATCCACCGATAAATGCAATGAGTTTGCTTCTTTCTTTAGGGATAAAATTCAAAACATTAGACAAACTATCAGTAGTTCCTCATTAAACAAAAATGTGTCACCACTACATTCACATAAAAGTAACTTGATAAACATGACCCAGTTTAATGCCATTGACTACAAAACTCTTGAGGAAAGCCTTGACACCCTGCAAACGAGCTTCCTTAAAAATGTTTACAGCTGCTTGGCGACTGATTTACTGCAAACAATTAACAGCTCCCTCCTATAAAAGTGCTGCATGGACGCTTCTGTAATTAGCAACTACAGACCCATATCAATTATACCCTTTATAAGTAAAATAATCGAAAAAAAGTTTCAACAATTTAACAACTTTTTAACATCAAATAGTTTCTTAGACAAATTCCAATCAGGTTTTCGACCCCATCACACCACCGAAACTGCTCTTATTAAGGTTCTAAATGACATTCGCATGAACACTGATTCCGGCAAAATCTCTTGGTGCTGCTTTTGACACTGTTGACCATTCAATACTACTAGATAGACTGGAAAACTGGGTTGGACTCTCCGGCACGGTCTTAGATTGGTTCAGGTCCTATCTGCAAGACAGGGACTATTTTGTTTCCATTGGCAACTACACATCTGAGCGAACTAGCATGACGTGTGGGGTACCTCTAGGTTCAATTCTGGGACCTCTTTTATTCAACCTCTATGTGCTCCCACTAGGCTTAATTATGCAAAAGAACAAAATTGTGTACCATAACTATGCGGACATAACTATTATACATAGCTCTCTCATCGAGTGACTGTAGACTGCGTCTGTGCATTGACCAAATCAATGACTGGATGTGCCAAAATTTCCTCCAACTAAACAAAGACAAAACTGAGATAATTGTCTTTGGTGCTAAAGAAGAAAGGCTGAAAGTTGGTGCTCATCTTGATTCCCTTTCTTTGAAATCTAAAAACCAAGTCAGAAATCTGGGTGTTATTTTTGACTCAGATCTAACTTTTAACACCCACATCAAGTCTATAACAAAATCGGCCTATTATCATCTTAAAAATATATCAAGAATTAGAGGATACATGTCCAAACAAGACCTAGAAAAACTAATTCACGCTTTAATTTCCAGTAGGTTAAACTACTGTAATAGTCTTTTCTCAGGCCTTCCCGAAAAAAGCAATTACAGCTCATTCAGAATGCTGCTACTAGAGTTCTAACAAGGACTAAGAAAGCTGAACAGATTACACCAGTTCTTAGGTCTCTGCATTGGCTACCAGTGTGTTATAGAATTTACTTCAAAATACTATTACTTGTCTATAAATCACTTAATGGTTTAGGGCCAAAATACATCGCTGACTACTATGAACCCTCTAGACTTCTTCAGTCATCAGGGACCGGTCTGACTGTTCCTAGGATTAAAACAAAACATGGTGAAGCAGCATTCAGTTATTATGCTACACATAGCTGGAACAAACTTCCAGAAGATCTTAGATCAGCCCCAACTCTGGCTACTTTCAAAAATGGGCTAAAAACCTTTATGACCTTTGCCTTAGATTGAAACTAAATTGCTGCTAATAATTGCACTCTGACCCTACAATACACTGTGACTTTCATTCTTTTTTGTCTTTTATGCTTTTTTATTATTAATATTTTTTTATGTTCTTTCCTTTTTTATCTATTTTATGTAAAACACTTTGAATTGCCTCTGTGTATGAAATGTGGTATATAAATAAACCTGCTTTGCCTATCTATAGACAGATAGGATGAGCCAGGGTTTGAGAGCTCATTCTCAGGGTGCTAATGTACGCCATGTATGTCAGAGATGTTGTCATCACCGTAGGCTAGTGAGCTATCACGGATTATGTAGCGGTTAGCATGGATTATGATTTAATCCCAACATCAACCGTGTCAATTTGAGATCATCATCAAACGATTACCGATGGGCGTTTAATGTAGCCGCTACTACTACTACAACCTCTACAGAATATCGGCTATAAATCGCGTTCATTAACCACACTCGGTTATATTTGTAGATGACTTAATCGAGCGAAATGGATTGGCATCACTAGCGAATGATTGGCCTATGCGAACGATGACAAGGTGTTTACAAGGAATTAGCCACTTACGTTGAAGCGTTGAGTAATCGTCCATTGGATTATTTTTGTATAATTCAGAATTCAGTCCAGGTGTAATTCCAAAAGCGGACCGGAGCTTCGAGCGGAGCGGAGGAGCTAACGGCCATCACCGCTGAACCGAGCGGTACCGGTGGCCATGGATACACGGCTCTCCTTCCACAGAGCATCACCGAGCATCCGCATACTGACGGTAAAGGCTCGGCTGTACGGATATGATACCCCCCAAATTGTAGGCCTATAAATATATAATAAAAGTAGATTTGAGACGACGACGTCGACAAAGATGCTGATGTTTGAGCTACATAGTCGTTGCTCGCGTGCATCACGGGGGGGGGTTCAAGTTCATGATGTGAAAATGGTAATATTATTCCTCGTTATTCATATTCCCGGTGTCCGTGCACATCACGACATAAAGAATCAGAATGATTACCGTGGAGGGGTGGAGATATCACGCTCATAATCAATAAACGATTCCGTTTTTATCCGATTTCGTGACATACTGATGAAATCCTCCTCCGTCCTTCTCGGTGGAAGTGGGACTCCTCGCGCATGAAATGACCGGAGCGTCTCCTCCCCTCGCATCGGTATGGGAGGAGGAGGGAGGGAGGAAAGGAGAGATGGATGAAGATGGAACGAGGACGCCAGAGGAGTCACAGTACAACCAAGAACCGCGCTACCGCACTCCGATCACTTGTTTCCCCTGCTGCTGTCGGAACAGGTCTCTCTTGAAAAATAGATTTTACCTCAATGAGACAAACCTGTATTAATAAAGGTTAAAGAAAATAATGAAAATGAATCGTAATATTAATAGAGGCGTCTAAACTGCAGCATGGACTTCCTGTGGCGTCAGAATGAGGCTGACCATCAACACTTCAGCTTCCACACACGAACACGAGAGAAGTCAAGCGCATTTTGAAACCACTGTTACCTAGCAACGTTTCTTTACCAAATCCATATCGCTGGCACCATTGAAGGGGAAGAAACTCTGTCGGCTGAACGTTCTCATTTAACACACGACTGTAAAAGCGATTCTATAATTTTAATCCATTTGCCATAGGCCTATCTCATCTGTGTGACTGGATGACATCGGGTTGACAAAACCGCAGAGGGGACGTGATGTCATCATTAGGGGACATGACGTCATCATTGGTGGCAGCAGAGGTCAGCTGCCTGGGGCCAGAGCAGAGCATCAGGTGTCTATGACATCAGCCTGCTCTGTGTCTGTTATTATATTACATTATATTATATTTCGATGGACACTACCTTCACTTCGTATCTCATGTATCTGTGAAGAGAAATCCTTCCAAAGGTCTGTTGCCAATGTGCACCGACACAGACCAGATAAAAGGCCTGTACTACTACGACTAGCCTAGGGCTCTAGTCTTGACTAGCTAGGGGACTAGTGTGGACAAAGGGAATAGTCTGGACGAGGGTACTAGTGTGGATTAGCTAGGGGACTAGTGTGGACGATGGGGACTTCTGTGGACTAGGGGACTAGTGTGGATTAGCTAGGGGACTAGTGTGGACTAGCTGGTGGACTAGTGTGGATTAGAGGACAAGTGTGGAGTAGCTCGGGGACTAGTGTGGACTCTGGGACTAGCTCGGGGTCAAAGAAAAAAAAGGTTTTCTTCCTTTTTCGGATACAGAAAATACAGCAACTTCGTATTTGGGGGAGTGTGTGTGTGTGTGTGTGTGTGTGTGTGTGTGTAAGGAGTGCTCTCATCCTACTACTTCCCCTTCTGGCCACCAGTGGCCACCAGAGACTCTGTTTGTTTCTTATGTTATTATCTCTTTTAGTTAATTGGCACCACCTGTGCCCTGTCATGTGACCAGCATATAAGCATGGCCCTGTTACTCTGTGTTTAGTCTTGAGCCTCCTACATTGTATGTACCTGTATACCTATGTTTTGGATTATGGCAAACCTTGACTCCTGCGTTCTTCCTGCACTTGGGTCCACACCGCTCCACCATGTTACTGTGTGTGAGTGAGTGAATGTTTGGATAGTATTGTTCATACTTCAACACCCTTCAGCTAACCTGTTCCATAGTGCAACTGAAACATATGATTCAGTTTATTTTATTCATTTAGGATTTGCACACACACAATAACAAATGAAAGACAAAAATGAAAAGAAAAGGCAAATTGTGCAGGGGAGGTTAAGAAACCCAGTCGAGCTTGTTGAGAAGCCTCACCTAAAAAGTATAATAATAAAAAAAAGAATAATGGATATAATATTAATAATAACATTACGCAAAACATTGGCTAGTCTAAAATGTGCATTGTGAGACAGAAGTTAAAGTGTTCATGAAAACAAAAAATGTTGATTCAATGAAAATAAAATAATATGAAACGCATCAATTGAAAATGAATATTAAGACAGTATCTGTATGTTTGTTTTTTTATTGGTAAATACTACTGCAATTTTTCTGATGATCTGGGAGGCTGTTTCAGAAAAATGTACCTCTGTAACGCATTGATTTACCTTTATAAGTTCTGAAATTGGCAGTATGGAGATTCGAGGAGGATCTTGTGGGGTAATTGTAAACGTGTTTGTTGAACTGAAACACACACACATACACATACACACACACACACACACACACACACACACACAGGCTATGTTGAGCGTGTCAGAAGATATTAATGGGATGGGAGCGTGTCAGCCAATCACCTTGGGGAGAGAGAAGAGCTTACTGTTCAGCAGCCAGGCCTCTATACAACACACACACAGCCAGGCCTCTATAACACACACACACACACACACACACACACACAGCCAGGCCTCTATAACAAACACACACACACACACACTTGTATGCTCTGTCATGGCCGCCACTGTTAGAACGCTACCATGGCTACAGTGGGACAGCCTCAAGCCAGTCATGACTACTCAACAAAATAACAAATCCATAAATCATTTTCAAGTTTCTTTCCAGCAAATTTCTTAAGTTACATGATTGTATAGGGAGAGAGAGAGAGAGACAGACAGACAGACAGACAGCTATATTTAGGATACTGTGTGTGTATATATATATATATATATATATATATATATAGATTGATAGATTGATAGATTGATAGATTGATTGTATGATGAGAAACAGAGTTTTGAAGTTCAGGGTGCATTTAAGTATTTATTAAGTTTGGTAATGAGGACGGTAAACTAGCATTGTTCAGCTAGCCAGCTGGTTGACCCTCCTCCAATAGAAAGCTGTTTTTGACGAAGATAACAATCATCAGATAATCCTTTTTGTGGAGGTATGTTCCAGACAACTTCAGCTACCTGTAAAACAGGCAAAAAACAGGTTTTGTGAAACACAAGCATATAGGGACAAGTTGGTGACTATGCTATGCTAAACTATGCTAGTTTCCCATGTTGTCAGAAAGTAACTGAGAGTTGGGACTCTTACCCTACTCATACCCCAGAATGCCCTGCTCACATAGGCTCCATACAATAGACCATATTCTCAGGTGTGTGTGTGTGTGTGTAGATCGGTGAGCCTGGTCTCCATGGCAACAGCAGCAGATGGAGTAGAGCTACACCTCTGTAGAGAGGAGAGAGGCTGCTGTAGGTGCGCTTGATTTACCTCTCCTTCTTTTCCCTCCTCCTCCTCCCTTCTTCCTCCCTTCCTCCTTTTCCCTTCCTCCTACTCCTCTTTCCCTCCTCCTCCCTTCTTCCTCCTTTTCCCTTCCTCCTACTCCCTCCACCTTTCGCTTCCTCCTCCCTCCTCTTCCTCCCTCCGACTTCCCTATGGGTGCTTTGTTGCCATGGCAACCATGTCCTCCAAGCTCAGAGCTGTGGAGACAGAGAAAATATCTGATAGATAGATAGACAGATAGAAATAGAGATAGAGAGTGTGACGTGGTGAAATACCAATCTTCTGCCGTAGATGGAAGACCCATCTCTTCAGGCTACATCTTAACGGTCCCTCCTAAAGACCTCTTCATCCCCACTACCCCCCTGTACAAGTTTTTCTCCTCAAAACCTTCTACCATTGTGACTGCCAATGGCCCCTGGTCTGAGCATTAATTACTTTATCTTATGATGACTGATGGATAGATGATTCACTTAAACAAATGTATTTGTTGTAAGTCGCTTTGGATAAAGGCGTCTGCTAAATGCCATAAATGTAAATGGAATGTTTTCTTGGCACGCTTTGGGCCGTTAATACCAACCAATCATCGCTTGAATGCCACAGCTGTTGAAAGTCTGGCCCTCCCCCGACCTGCATCGCCACCTGGGAATGCCACTCAGGGCTTCGGAAGAGGGTTTCGACACTTAAATCGTGGCAGGCTCCCGTATGGACGATGGCAGCGTTACGTGGGCTGGATGCACCGGTGGAGAGAAGAGGCCGGTGGATTCCGGGTGGAGCGCCCTGGCGTGGGGAGATGGCCCCATCTAGTGGCCTCATGCTAGAAGTATCCAGTGAAACTGAGAGCTCGGCTCATAAGAGGGAACAGGATAAGCCTAGTTTATGGAACCAGAGGGAGGAGAAGATGATGGAGTTGTCGATATTTCTCCTGGGGATTTCCCTGTGTCGGTTCCCGCTCCCGCTCCACTCCCTGCGGAGGGGCAGGTAGGGTTGGGAATGACAGGGGGAGTACCTAGGGAGGCTACAGAAGAATATGTCATGGGGCTCCTCAGTGACATGGATAACCCGCAGATAGATTTTGATATCTTTACATGTTAAGTAACAAAAAGATATGACATGAAATATAACCAACAAAACATACTATATACTACTAATGATATGTACTACTAATGTACTGAATGACTAATGGAGAATATTACTATTCAAATGTAAACTAATGAAATTACATAATGTAACTAATCAGATGACTTGTGTAACTTGTGTAAACCATGTGAGAGAATATAGTATTCACCTTCTGTCAAAAGGTGATGACATCACATGAATTTAATCATCAAAAATAATACTTGAAAATTATAAGTCCCGCCCCTTTGGGGCGGATGTGGTGGGCTGTTGATGCTTGCACAATGAGGCGTGGGTGAGAGGCCAAGGTGTTCTGCTGATTGTGAAATTAGATGTAGGAACTTGACAGTTTTATGGGGTGGGTGTTGTTGTTTGCTCAATGAGACGTGGGTGAGAGGCCAAGGTGTTCTGCTGTTTGTGAAATTAGTTTTAGCAACTTCACTTTTTTTTTTGAGGATGTGGTCACCCCCATAGGATATAGAAGCATTAGAATGGATTAGGGGCGTTTTCTCTTTCTAGGAACCCAGGGGCCCTGAACTGTCTGAAGACCAACCAAGGGCCAGCTAAAGTTTGCCACTGATAAGATCATGTGTTTCCCGGGCAAAAAGGTGTATATATATATGACCCTGAGAGCTGGTCACAAAGGCCCAAAGACTTGTGACAGCGGCATCTGATCGATCTCTCTCCACCATGGAGGTGCAATTGTGTGGAAATGGCTGTGTGTTCTACCTCTTGTTACCTGTTCAAGTGTTATGGTAACATCACACTGCTGGTCATTTCCTCATAATTACACGTGATATATCTATCTGATAGGCATCGCTTGAGTCTTGCATTGAGGTTCAACGTTTTTCAACGTTTGCCATGTGGGACAGTGAACCTGCATTCTGTAATCCTAGTTTTTGTAAGCTATCCTGAAGCATGTTCTAAATGTTTTTTCAAGAAAAAAGTGGCTTGAAAGTCTTGGGATCTTTAGCATTGAGCTGTAAGACCAAATTGTTAGGAAAGTATTTGTTGGTCGTACAAAGCTTTTGGCTTTTTCCTTTTTTTTCTACATGCCAATGGAACAGCATTTTTAGCACCTTTTTTTATTTGAGATGGATATGGGAAGTTTAGAAACCAATGCTGGATAACAATACAATCTGACTTAAAGAAGCGTATTGCATATCTTTGAATATAGACATGTTGCATATGTAGGTATGTTCGCAAGTAACATGTCAGTAAAGAAAAGGGTAATGAAAGTCATAGCAGCTCACCACCAAAAATCTGAATTTGACTATGGGTATTGTCTCTTATTTTAACCCTTGGCTTGACATTTTAAATGTACAACATGTACCGCTATATTCCCATAGACACATATAGAGTTCATGAAAAGTATCACTAATTTGGATCGTTATCTCACAATTTGTTATTTAGGTCGATTTTTAGGATAGAACTTGAGTTGATGGTATTATTGTGGGAACTCAAATCAGTCACTCAGCTTTTTCTATTGGCTACCCTCATCAATGCAGAATATGTGCTTGTCCAATGAAATGTGAATGTTCTCGTTTCAGTACGCTGAACGCTTCATCTTTCACTCCACCGTTTCCTAAATCATTTTACCTCATATCCTTTGTTCATCCTAAATTTGTTTCTAATACTGCTTATTCATGTTTTAAGTTACCTATTTATACCAGCACCTTAGATTACCAGACCTGTACAACATTTGATAACAATGTTATTTTTGCACTAAAATAAAATGACTTTTGGAGCTATTGCTTGAGTTGAGTCTAGTGTGTTTCAGATGGTTGGACGTTCAGATTGTTCTGTTTTAGAGAGGAGAGGTGATGAGGGCAGGTGGATGTTCATCATGAAGCTTACTTTGTTTAATACCAGGCTAGTTTGTCGGGTGAGACCACACCAACTCATTGCATAGCTTGTTAACCAACTGGTCCCGGATACACGTAATGTACGTGCACTACTAATTCAGAAATTCATTTTTACACCCATTGGTCGAGAGGGATACTAACTAGCCAACTAGCATGCAGTGGGTGATATTACAGAGAATAATGCCTTTAATGTTTTATTACAGAAATAACTGCCAATAGGTTGTCATTGAATCTCCCCCCATAAAATGTTGCGGTTCATTAGTTATGATCTCAGTTTTGAGCTATGGTGAAGCGTAACAGTGCATATGCAAAACATTGTGAAACTGACATTTATTTTGACTTTTGTTGGACATTCAATATGTAGGCTAGGCTATATCTTACTGGTTGTTTGTAGTCTGTCTGTCTATCTCTAGTGTGTGGAAAGTATCCAGCAAATTGGTTCTTCGATGAATATGTGTAGGCCTAGTACTTGTTTCTGTGGTCACCGAAACTACAGCATTTATAGAGAAGTCAAGCTGCAAAAATGCATCATGGAATGTTGCCACTGGCCATGCAGGTAGAACTAGTTACATATCAGGATGTAGTTGAATTATCTGTCAACCTGTACATTTTTCATCGTTAGGGGACACAGTTTATCTGAAGCTAATCTATTTCCAGTGAATGGATATGTTCATGGGTGTGTGTGTTGTCATTCCAATGAGGGATAAGTGCTTAATTTGAGAGTGACCTGAACAATAGCAAACCCAGGATGTAAATAATGAAATCACATTTAAATCATACATGCACCATTTCTAGTCTAGTACTTGCATACAAACTAGGCTTAAGGGTGCCCTCTGATCAGATCTTGACAGTTTTTAGGGAAAAGGCACATTTAATTGCGAAAGAGTATGGTTATGAGGGGTCTGTTTTGTTTAACTAAATGGCATATCATCATGGATATCATAGACCAATTCAGCTCACCAGTAGGCACATTTCACGTGCCTCTGTTGCTTGAATGCAACAATTGAATTGGATTCAATTGGATTGTCTGTTGATCTTTTTTCATCATGCTTAATCGAGTTGTTGGGAGTGTTTTAGAGATTGTTTAACGTCGTCATTGCTCGGCTTTACCCTTTGTTGGTTTGTATGACTTCTTCAACTGGTCCCTACATGGATGTCTCAGTTCAGTTGTCAATCTCCATTCAAAATGGGCTAAGAATAGTATAGATGGATGCCTTTTCCATATGACCCATATTTCTCTGTGTTGCAGAAGGACATTCAAGCAAACAATGTTAATAACAAAATGAAACGTGAATCTGGGTTTGCACTATTGTAGGCCTATAGCCTACTGCTGACCATCTAAACATCTCCTAAAAGTATAATGTCAGATATATAGGCACAGTAATGCCTCTCTTTGCCTTTCTCCTATCTTCCCCTGAAGAGCTAACCTCCCCTTATAGTAGAGTATAACTTATTTTCTTAATTCAAAGGTAACAATAGGTAACACTGAATGTACTGAAAGCCAGAGTGTTGAGATACTTTAAGAAATGACGTATCCACCTGTAATATGCGTATTATGTATGTTCATTAACTTGAACTTATTGACCCTTCAAATTGGGATAGTAAGAAGTCGAAGTTGTCTTTGTTTTCTGATGTCTGTTCTCTGGCAAAAATTTACCCTAAGAATGAGACTGATGGAACATTAGTCATGTTAGTCGTTGAATAGGCATCTACTAGAAAGATTGAATTTGAGCTGGTGCGAAGATTGGTCCTACTTTGTATTGCCTGTTGAGGTGCTGTAATAGAGGAGCTGTTACCATAGTTGCGGTGTCGTGTGATCTTATTGTATGTTTAATTTTGGCTTCAGCTTTTACTATTCATATTCCCATCAGACGACAGTTTTTTCCTCAAGTAACCAACAGAAACAATTAATGTTTGTCACCTTTTGCGGAATGCCTGAAAATGTTATGGTTATCGTTAAACCCCCCCTACAACCTTTAATACGCGTAATGGCTCCATAACAATGATGCTTCTCGTACCGTTGTCCGTTATGGTTTATGAGTTGACTTCTCTTGTATTTTTGTTTATGTCTAGATGTTGCTCTTTTATTCCCCAAAAATATGTATGATGGCTTCTGCAGGCCCTGCTACAGCATGATGGTCTCATATCTCACTCTGTTTTGAGTATTCAACATTTTAGTTTATTTTATCAGGTCTTTTTTGGTTGCGTTCATTTGGAGAACTATGATCGTCGTCACGCAGAGCTTGGCTCCATCCATCCATCGACTCGCAGCGACTCTATCCTGAGAAAGTACGGTTGCAAAAGAAATCGGAGAACTTTCGTAGAGCTTCCCCAAACCGAACCAATGCCATATAGCTGAATTACATGCAACATGCAAGACACCATAACTAATAATGCAAGGTATTTTGTATCTTTCTGAAAGCATTGAGGGCTTCAGAGCAACTTGGCTTTTTATATACCAACTTGGAAAATTACCTCAGAACGGTCTCGGGTGCTAGTGTTGTATATCCCTAATTTATGATGACAAAGATCAATTTTAGTGACCAAATGACAACAAGCCAATACTGTGTACAAACTTTATCGTTTTACTTCCTTTAACCTTTAGTTAAGCAAAATTTGTAATTATGGATGAACTTTGAATGTATGTACATTAAAGTTCATGGGACCAAATTTTGTAATTGGGAGTTCAAGTCTCAATGTTGTTATGTACGCATGCAAATCCTCCCTTTTTAAAATGTAGTAATACTGTAACTAAAACAACCAATGAACGCTCAGCAGACACTGAGTTGGGACTCATTTGTGTGGCAATATAAGCTGTAGTCATGACTGGATGATATATTGATGTACCAATGAAATGGATATTTAGATTTGCAATGAATCACTATCAATATTCCTGCAATATGTTTTGGTAGTATAAATAGTGGGCTGCGGATTGAAAGAAAGAGGCATGTTGATGGGATGTTGTATGCAGAGCAATAATGACTAAAGTCTGAGTTGGAGTTATGATTTGCTGAGCAGTGTAGATGGGCCAACGTTAGGTAAGATGCATGGCAGGTATCACTCTGAGCTGTACCCTGGCCTGTGGTCTCCAGCACGTCTTGTGGCAACTTTCATTTAACATTTAAGCATTGGTAGGAGGTCATCTAATTAATTGAATATAGGTTACCTGTAACTTTGCAAACCTTTCAGTAGTGTTTTTAGTGGTTCGTAGTTGGCTTATAGATGCCACTGAGTGATCATCAAGGATCTAACATCTGCATCTTGAAGTGATGTTATCCAGTGCCGCAATAAAACCAGCGAGGCTTTTCTTGCCCTTTGCCATTTAAAGCTGTTTGTTGCAACCAGAAAACGACAAGAACAGTAGCACGCTATTCATTATCCAAATTTGATACAGTTTTTGATATGACGATAGATGTATTTTTGCATGCTTCATTTTACAAAGGGAATACACATTTGAAATTACTTTTCTCAATGTATTTGTGACATGATATACTGATGTAGTGGCATATATCGGTCATTCAAGAGATCAATCGATTGAAAGGCACTGTACAGAGAAGGTTGTATGGAAATTAAATTAAAGTTCTTATGTCATTCTTGTTGTCTGAGCTGAAAACATCCTGCATGTTATTGTTTTATGTGTGCCTTTTCAGAGATTTCCTTTCCACCTCCCATATACTGGGGTTGCCATCCCTATTTCATTTACAGCGCCACATAAAATAATTTCTACATTAATTATCATGCAACCTTAAAAGTGAAGACGCTGCATAGAACGATCAGTATTTGTGTTTTGCACTTTCAAAGTAGTTTCAAAATTGCCCCACTTAAGGTTGGGCAAACTGACAAAAAACAACAATAAAAGACGAGGTATTTTAAGCTATCGATAGGAATTATAAGGAATAACATGACTTTGAAGAGCTTTTCTAAAAAGGTAAAAGATATATCTATATATATATCTATCTATCTATATAGATAGATATTCATATATATTCATGAAGTATCTCATAAACCTGATATATGCTGCATTGACTTTTCTCATTTCTTTTTTTCTTTTGTGTGCTTCATATTATCCAATAAAAATTTGTATTTCCTCTTTTTTGAGAGGTTTGATCATCACCTAAGGCTGTGCCCTGGCCATGCAAAAGCTTAAGGAGGAGAAGATTAAGGAGGTCTTGAATAACATGTACTGCTACATGTTCACTGTCAGATGGAATGAAAGGGTATGTATGAATCTGAAGCGGAATGGTTACGTAGGATTATGTGTAATTTATGCAATTGTTAACATTACATTTGATCAAAGGAATATTTCTAAATTGTAGCGACGTTACTTTCCATGTTTTGCTTTGTAAGGATGCTGTATGTGTCCATATAGCCTAAAACACTGGGTTAAATCAATGAGGACTTAATGTCCACCAACACAACTATCGGGTACCTGGCGACTCCATGCTGTTCAATGTGACTGGTGACTCAGGTATTGCCGTGAAAGGGCTGTATCTGCTACTGTGTCCATCCCTGTCCTATTCCCCCGCACCTTTGTCTTAAGATAGCCTTAGAACTACACATGGAGTACATTCTTCTCGTACATTTGGCCTTAAAAGTACAAAATTATGCACAAGAAATCCACAACTTGCAAGAGAGCTTGATTCCCATAGACACTTCAGAAACCATGTCATGCGTCATTGCCATATATCTACCTCCTGTGAATGTAGGAGTGTCCTGGAGATGCAGTCACGTGCTGAACTTGTTTTAGTTCCTTTTTTTTTTTTTTTTTTTTTTAAATGAATGACAATCATCCCCAAATTCTTATCATATTTTTCTTTAAAAAGGCCAACATGTTCTCATGTCTCAACTTTTTTTTCATAGTGAACACAATTAGAATTTGGGGATGATTGTCATTCATTTAAAAAAAAAAAAAAAAAAGGAACTAAAACAAGTTCACCACGTGACTGCATCTCCAGGACACTCCTACATTCATAAGAGGTAGATATATGGCAATGACGCCCTTGCAAAATACCTTGCATTATTAGTTATGGTGTCTTGCATGTTGCATGTAATTCAGCTATATGGCATTGGTTCGGTTTGGGGAAGCTCTACGAAAGTTCTCCGATTTCTTTTGCAACCGTACTTTCTCAGGATAGAGTCGCTGCGAGTCGATGGATGGATGGAGCCAAGCTCTGCGTGACGACGATCATAGTTCTCCAAATGAACGCAACCAAAAAAGACCTGATAAAATAAACTAAAATGTTGACTACTCAAAACAGAGTGAGATATGAGACCATCATGCTGTAGCAGGGCCTGCAGAAGCCATCATACATATTTTTGGGGAATAAAAGAGCAACATCTAGACATAAGCTAAACAAACAAAAATACAAGAGAAGTCAACTCATAAACCATAACGGACAACGGTACGAGAAGCATCATTGTTATGGAGCCATTACGCGTATTAAAGGTTGTAGGGGGGATTTAACGATAACCATAACATTTTCAGGCATTCCGCAAAAGGTGACAAACATTAATTGTTTCTGTTGGTTACTTGAGGAAAAAACTGTCGTCTGATGGGAATATGAATAGTAAAAGCTGAAGCCAAAATTAAACATACAATAAGATCACACGACACCGCAACTATGGTAACAGCTCCTCTATTACAGCACCTCAACAGGCAATACAAAGTAGGACCAATCTTCGCACCAGCTCAAATTCAATCTTTCTAGTAGATGCCTATTCAACGACTAACATGACTAATGTTCCATCAGTCTCATTCTTAGGGTAAATTTTTGCCAGAGAACAGACATCAGAAAACAAAGACAACTTCGACTTCTTACTATCCCAATTTGAAGGGTCAATAAGTTCAAGTTAATGAACATACATAATACGCATATTACAGGTGGATACGTCATTTCTTAAAGTATCTCAACACTCTGGCTTTCAGTACATTCAGTGTTACCTATTGTTACCTTTGAATTAAGAAAATAAGTTATACTCTACTATAAGGGGAGGTTAGCTCTTCAGGGGAAGATAGGAGAAAGGCAAAGAGAGGCATTACTGTGCCTATATATCTGACATTATACTTTTAGGAGATGTTTAGATGGTCAGCAGTAGGCTATAGGCCTACAATAGTGCAAACCCAGATTCACGTTTCATTTTGTTATTAACATTGTTTGCTTGAATGTCCTTCTGCAACACAGAGAAATATGGGTCATATGGAAAAGGCATCCATCTATACTATTCTTAGCCCATTTTGAATGGAGATTGACAACTGAACTGAGACATCCATGTAGGGACCAGTTGAAGAAGTCATACAAACCAACAAAGGGTAAAGCCGAGCAATGACGACGTTAAACAATCTCTAAAACACTCCCAACAACTCGATTAAGCATGATGAAAAAAGATCAACAGACAATCCAATTGAATCCAATTCAATTGTTGCATTCAAGCAACAGAGGCACGTGAAATGTGCCTACTGGTGAGCTGAATTGGTCTATGATATCCATGATGATATGCCATTTAGTTAAACAAAACAGACCCCTCATAACCATACTCTTTCGCAATTAAATGTGCCTTTTCCCTAAAAACTGTCAAGATCTGATCAGAGGGCACCCTTAAGCCTAGTTTGTATGCAAGTACTAGACTAGAAATGGTGCATGTATGATTTAAATGTGATTTCATTATTTACATCCTGGGTTTGCTATTGTTCAGGTCACTCTCAAATTAAGCACTTATCCCTCATTGGAATGACAACACACACACCCATGAACATATCCATTCACTGGAAATAGATTAGCTTCAGATAAACTGTGTCCCCTAACGATGAAAAATGTACAGGTTGACAGATAATTCAACTACATCCTGATATGTAACTAGTTCTACCTGCATGGCCAGTGGCAACATTCCATGATGCATTTTTGCAGCTTGACTTCTCTATAAATGCTGTAGTTTCGGTGACCACAGAAACAAGTACTAGGCCTACACATATTCATCGAAGAACCAATTTGCTGGATACTTTCCACACACTAGAGATAGACAGACAGACTACAAACAACCAGTAAGATATAGCCTAGCCTACATATTGAATGTCCAACAAAAGTCAAAATAAATGTCAGTTTCACAATGTTTTGCATATGCACTGTTACGCTTCACCATAGCTCAAAACTGAGATCATAACTAATGAACCGCAACATTTTATGGGGGGAGATTCAATGACAACCTATTGGCAGTTATTTCTGTAATAAAACATTAAAGGCATTATTCTCTGTAATATCACCCACTGCATGCTAGTTGGCTAGTTAGTATCCCTCTCGACCAATGGGTGTAAAAATGAATTTCTGAATTAGTAGTGCACGTACATTACGTGTATCCGGGACCAGTTGGTTAACAAGCTATGCAATGAGGTGGTGTGGTCTCACCCGACAAACTAGCCTGGTATTAAACAAAGTAAGCTTCATGATGAACATCCACCTGCCCTCATCACCTCTCCTCTCTAAAACAGAACAATCTGAACGTCCAACCATCTGAAACACACTAGACTCAACTCAAGCAATAGCTCCAAAAGTCATTTTATTTTAGTGCAAAAATAACATTGTTATCAAATGTTGTTCAGGTCTGGTAATCTAAGGTGCTGGTATAAATAGGTAACTTAAAACATGAATAAGCAGTATTAGAAACAAATTTAGGATGAACAAAGGATATGAGGTAAAATGATTTAGGAAACGGTGGAGTGAAAGATGAAGCGTTCAGCGTACTGAAACGAGAACATTCACATTTCATTGGACAAGCACATATTCTGCATTGATGAGGGTAGCCAATAGAAAAAGCTGAGTGACTGATTTGAGTTCCCACAATAATACCATCAACTCAAGTTCTATCCTAAAAATCGACCTAAATAACAAATTGTGAGATAACGATCCAAATTAGTGATACTTTTCATGAACTCTATATGTGTCTATGGGAATATAGCGGTACATGTTGTACATTTAAAATGTCAAGCCAAGGGTTAAAATAAGAGACAATACCCATAGTCAAATTCAGATTTTTGGTGGTGAGCTGCTATGACTTTCATTACCCTTTTCTTTACTGACATGTTACTTGCGAACATACCTACATATGCAACATGTCTATATTCAAAGATATGCAATACGCTTCTTTAAGTCAGATTGTATTGTTGTCCAGCATTGGTTTCTAAACTTCCCATATCCATCTCAAATAAAAAAAGGTGCTAAAAATGCTGTTCCATTGGCATGTAGAAAAAAAAGGAAAAAGCCAAAAGCTTTGTACGACCAACAAATACTTTCCTAACAATTTGGTCTTACAGCTCAATGCTAAAGATCCCAAGACTTTCAAGCCACTTTTTTCTTGAAAAAACATTTAGAACATGCTTCAGGATAGCTTACAAAAACTAGGATTACAGAATGCAGGTTCACTGTCCCACATGGCAAACGTTGAAAAACGTTGAACCTCAATGCAAGACTCAAGCGATGCCTATCAGATAGATATATCACGTGTAATTATGAGGAAATGACCAGCAGTGTGATGTTACCATAACACTTGAACAGGTAACAAGAGGTAGAACACACAGCCATTTCCACACAATTGCACCTCCATGGTGGAGAGAGATCGATCAGATGCCGCTGTCACAAGTCTTTGGGCCTTTGTGACCAGCTCTCAGGGTCATATATATATACACCTTTTTGCCCGGGAAACACATGATCTTATCAGTGGCAAACTTTAGCTGGCCCTTGGTTGGTCTTCAGACAGTTCAGGGCCCCTGGGTTCCTAGAAAGAGAAAACGCCCCTAATCCATTCTAATGCTTCTATATCCTATGGGGGTGACCACATCCTCAAAAAAAAATGTTAAGTTCCTAAATCTAATTTCACAAACAGCAGAACACCTTGGCCTCTCACCCACGTCTCATTGAGCAAACAACAACACCCACCCCATAAAACTGTCAAGTTCCTACATCTAATTTCACAATCAGCAGAACACCTTGTCCTCTCACCAACGTCTCATTGTGCAAGCATCAACACCCATACACCTTTTGCCCGGGAAACACGTGATCTTGTCAGTGACACCCCCGCGACATGGGTCATACCCTTGTTTGAAACTAAACATTTTTAAAAATGTAACCATTTTTTTATCCCCCATTTTATTAACCCTAACCCTTCATTATTGAACACATTACTACCACTAGAGTAGCAGCCTAACCATTTTTTAATTGCCTTTTTTTAATTGCACATTTTAACCCTCCGTATTGAACTTTTATTTTAAGCCTCATATGCAATTTTGACATAGATGTATGTATGCAGCATAAAGTCATCACCACACATCACACAGCCCTTATCAGTGACAAACTTTAGCTGGACCTCGGTTGGTCTTCAGACAGTTCAAGGCCCCTGGGTTCCTAGAAAGAGAAAAGGTCCCCCTAATCCAACCATTCTCACGGTTCTATATCCTATGGGGGGTGACCACATCCTCCAAAAAATGTCAAGTTGCTAAAACTAATTTCACAAACAGCAGAACACCTTGGGCTCTCACCAACGTCGCATTGGGCAAACAACAACACCCACCCCATAAAACTGTCAAGTTCCTACATCTAATTTCACAATCAGCAGAACACCTTGGCCTCTCACCCACGCCTCATTGTGCAAGCATCAACAGCCCACCACATCCGCCCCAAAGGGGCGGGACTTATAATTTTCAAGTATTATTTTTGATGATTAAATTCATGTGACGTCATCACCTTTTGACAGAAGGTGAATACTATATTCTCTCATGTGTAACGAGTAAAGTTGAAATATAATTATTTGATATGGTGAAGAGAGACAGGGGAATTTGACATGGCTGAGAAAAGTTGGGTTGAGTCCAAACAGCAATGGTTTACGATATGGGAAAGAGACATAGAGGAGCCTGAAAATGTCAAGATGACCAAAGAGGGATTAAATATGTTCACGTGAGAAAGTGATGCTCAGAGGGTGGCTCCAGGAGGAACTCAGGCGAGAAGGGGCAGAGTTATACAAAACTGCATGTTAGGTGTATTTCAGGTTGCAGCCGATGACCTTCTCGGCTGACCGAATGGTCCGCTGCATTCTGCCTTTGTCCTTGGCAGTGGAGGCAGCGAACCAGATGGTAATTGATGAGCTGAGGATGGACTCAATGATGGCCGTGTAGAACTCGACCATCACTTTCTGCAGCATGTTGAATTTCTTCAGCTGCCGCAGGAAGAACATTCTCTGCTGGGCCTTCTTGATGGTGGAGGTGATGTTCTCCACCTGCGGTCCTGTGAAATTATTGTCCCCAGGAATCTGAATGACTCCACAATGTTAACTGGGGAGTCACAGATGATGAGGGGGGCGATTGGGGCTGGGCTTCTCCTGAAGTCTACTACCACCTCAACAGTTTTTAGGGCTTTCAGCTCCAAGTTGTTCTGTCTGCACCAAGAAGCCAGGCTGTCAACTTCCTCTCTGTAGGTGGACTCATCCCCATTGGAGATTAATCCAATGAGGGTTGTGTCATCCGCGAACTTCAGGAGTTTGACAGAAGGGTGAGGTGCAGCTGTTGGTGTAGAGGGAGAAGAGTAGAGGAAAGAGGACACAGCCTTGTGGGGCTCCAGTGCTGATGGTCCGGGGCTCCGAGACAAGCTTGCCCAGCCGCACATGCTGCTTCCTGTCTGTCAGGAAGTCAGTGATCCACCTGCAGGTGGGCTCAGGCATGCTCAGCTGGGATAGCTTGTCCTGGAGAAGAGCTGGGGCGATGGTGTTGAATGCAGAGCTGAAGTCCACAAACAGGATCCTAGCGTAGGTGCCGGGGAAGTCTAGATGCTGGAGGATGAAGTGGAGTCCCATGTTGACTGCGTCGACTACGGACCTGTTGGCTCTGTAGGCAAACTGCAATGGGTCGAGGAGGGGGTTGATGATGGCCTTGAGGTGGGTGAGCACGAGGCGCTCATTTACATTTATGGCATTTAGCAGACGCCTTTATCCAAAGCGACTTCCAACAAATACATTTGTTTAAGTAAGTGAATCATCTATCCATCAGTCATCATAAGATAAAGTAATCAATGCTCGGACCAGGGGCCATTGGCAGTCACAATGCTAGAAGAAGGATTTTCTTTAAAAAAAAAATATATATATATATTAACAGGAGAGAAACTTGTACAGGGGGGTAGTGGCGGTGAAGAGGTTTTTAGGAGGGACCATTAAGAGATGGGTCTTCAATCTACGGCGGAAGATTGGTAGTGAGGACGGAAGATTGTTAGTGATCAAAGGTCTTCATTACCACAGAAGTCAGGGCGACTGGTCTGTAGTCATTAAGGCCTGTTATCCTCTGCTTTTTGGGAACGGGGATGATGGTGGATGTTTTGAAGCAGGCAGGTACCATGCATTCAACCAGTGAAGTGTTAAAGATGTCCGTAAACACTGGAGACAGCTGGTCTGCACAGTGCTTCAGTGTGGAGGGGGAGACAGCGTCTGGTCCAGCTGCCTTGCGGGGGTTCTGACTCTTTAACAGTTTGTTGACGTCTCTCTCCTGGATGGAGAGAGCTGTGATGGGGGGGAGGGGGCTGTCTGGGTCCATTGTGTACGGGGGGGTAGTGTCTCTGTCCAGGCTGGGAAGAAGAGGTGTGATAGCTGTGGAGGGGGGTTTGGTTGTGTGTGTCAGAGTCAGGACTGTTCCATTGTCTGTTGAATCTACAGTAGAAGTCATTCAGGTCGTTTGCAAGTCTGAGGTCATCCATAGAGTGGGGGGATTTGGTTTTGCAGTCTGTGATCACTTTAAGACCTTTCCAGACTGACGAGGAGTCGTTGGCTGCGAATTGTTTGAGTACTGTCGTCTGGCCTCCTTAATCTCCTTGCCAAACGGGTACTTAGCCAGTCTAAACCTTTCCTTGTCTCCACTCCTGAAAGCCCTCTCCTTCTCCAAACGAAGCTGTTTGAGTCTTGCTGTGAACCAGGGCTTGTCATTGTTGTAACTCACCCTGGTGCGTGTTGGAGTACATCTGTCCTCACTGAAGCTGATGTATGACGTCACAGACTCTGTGTATTTGTCCAGGCGAGTTAAGTTGCCCAAATTAAAGCCCCCAAGGACAATAACCGGGGAATACGTGTTCTCTCTCCTTCTCTCCACTCCTAATATTTGGTCGGCGAGTTGACGTTGAGTCACTTTCACATCAGCTTGCGGAGGGATGTAAACGGCAGCCAATATAAAAGAAGTGAATTCATGTGGAGAGTAAAACGGTCTGCAGGTGATAAAAAAAAATGATTCCAGGTCAGGAGAATAAGTTTCACGTTGTTGCACCAGCGTTGATTTACATAGAAACAGATCCCTCCACCTTTCGTTTTGCGTGAAGAAATCGGGTCGCGATACGCACGTAACAGCTGGAAGCTGGGCAGCTGTACAGCGGAGTCCAGTGTAGATTCAATCAGCCACGATTCCGTGAAACACAAAACAGAAGAGAGGGAAAAGTCTCTATTTGTCCTGATAAGAAGACGCAATTCGTCCATTTTGTTGCACAGTGAGCGGACATTTGAGAGGAGTATTCCCGGTAGAGGTGAGCATAATCCTCTCTCCCAGAGCCCCGGCACGCTTACCTCTCCGTCTCCTCCTCACTGGTTGGCCGAGGGCCAAAGCACCTTTAACCAGAATGTCCAGTAAATCCACAGATGAGGCGAGAAAGTTGGGACATAAATCAGATGCTGTTGAGTCCCTGATATTAAGTATCTCGTCCCTTGTGAAAATAATCAGAGTGGAATCACAATTAACGGAATTAAAGACTAAAAACAAACAAAGAAGTGCGCACCAACACACCGTGGCAGCCGTAGGAGGCGCCATCGAAAGGTATCAGCTGGGCTCATAGAGGAACCGAGAGTATTTCGGCAGTGGCCACTGCCGATGCTGGATGGAGCCTCTCTACATTTATACTAAATTAGACAGATTAGGGACAGATAGGGTAAGACTAATTTTTCTTATTTTACTTTGATTACTTTGATATCTATTAGTATTTTAGAACTTCTTTACTCATATCTATTTACTTTAACTCTAATTTCTGTAATTTATTTTTTACTTTAATATTTTGTTTATTTACTTAAAATTTCGTTGACTTCTTTATCCTTTATTTTAGTTCATTTACGTTAAATTTAGTTTAACGTCTTTACTCCTTATATTTACTTTAGTATTTCGTTACTCCTATATATTTACTTTTACTCTAATTTCTTTGATTTCTTTTTTTAATTTAATTGCTTTAGTATCTTTTATTTTCGTTTATTTACTTTAAATTTTCGTGAATTACTTTGATTTCTTTTTTACGCTGTGGATTTACTTTAATAACTTTTTATCTTTTTTATCTTTTTTAAAATTTCTTTTTAAATCCCTATATTGATATCTTGTATTGCAATGCTGTAACGCTTAACAGCTTTAATAAAGAACAAATCGGCAATTCACGGAAAAAAGTATTTTAGTTCTTATTACTTTACTTGGACTGGAGATCGAGAGTCATCGAATTTTCTCGGCTGAGGGCGCGGTGATATGCCGCAGTGAGTCATCATATCGGGCGGACAGGGGAACTTATAGCACTCGGTCGATGCTGGATGGGGCCTATCTAAATGTAGTAATACAGAGTAGGGAAAGTTGAGGGTAAGATGTTATAATATGTATTATCTTCTTTTCCTATAAAATTATTGATTTTACCACTTAATGAATTTGTTTAGTTCATGAGTAGATTTGCTATGCTCATAGGGTAAGATTTAATTTATTTTATTTCGTTTATTTCGGTAATTTTTTAAAATCACTCGATTAATATATTGTATTGCCATGCTGTAACGCTTAATGCTTGAATAAAGAACAACCCTGCATACAAAGGAAAACGTTTTATTAGATTTATACATAGTATCGTAATTGTCACCTGAAATGATGTGTTATCCTCCTTGCTAAACATAAAAAGTTAGATTACACTGTGCATATTACATCATAGGATCTGAATGGTTATTCTAGCCACTTTATTGAAATATCTCCTTTGGATGAATTGTCCTCATCTTTAAATCAAATTCCTGCAACCACACCAACTGGCACTCATATAAGAATAGAGCCGTTGTTAACCATTGGGGCTTTCATATGCTGAGTTCTGATTTGTAGGTCACTTACAGAGCATAGTATTAAGCTGGAGCAGGGGAAACTGTGGGAAGTCGATGGTTAACAGCAGGGTGAGTCTATTCAACACCACTAAGTATATCTTTGGAAACCAATTAGGGTAAGACCCTTTAGGCTGAGGATTTAACCCGTTGGACGGAGAGCTGGTCCGGGACACTGTTTTGGGTCTAATACTGGGAGACACAGCGTATTTTAGTATTGTTGCTGATCATGTGCATGTGGAATCAATGCCACGAAGAATTGAGGCTGTTTTGAGAGCAAAGGGAGGCCCTACCCAGGATTAGTATAGTGTTCCTCATCAAGTGCACGGTGAGTGTACATTCCCATCATTACAACATAACCAGTAATCAGTTATGAATGAGTGGATGGAAGTATTATGTTTGTTGTTTGTTTTCCTCTATTTTCCTCCTCCTTTGATCACAAAGACGAGGCGCACCTGTAACCACAGGAGTACTCAGCCAGTGAGGAGCTTCTCTTTTGTATCTACTTGTATCGTTTTGTTATTTTCAGCCTTCGGGCCATGTTCACCGATCAGTTAATAAATATCCTGCACCTGAGTGTTTTTGCGTCCTTCCAGAGAATGACCCGTCTAGTCTGTGAGAGATATCTTCCCTGATCTATGCTTGTGAACCACATTGTTTGTATGGCAGGACAAGTCCTCTTGGCAAGCAAACATTTCCGGTATTCCAACATCCATCCCTGGAGCATTCCTGGGCATCCCACTCCCACTGCTGCTCAGACCCAGTTATAATCCCTGTCAGATGAAACAGTGTGTGTGGTGTGTGTGTGTGTGTGTACGTGCATGCGTGTGTGTTATAGAGGCATGGCTGTGTGTTGTCGCCGAGGGCGAGATTAGTATGGCCTTTTCCCGGCCTAAACACCACACCCAAGGTTACCAAGTCACAACTGACAAACCATCAGCTACCAGGACCACTTCTGACAGAGCATTAGCTAAGAAAACCACAAAGGAGAAAGCTTCAGCTACCAGGACCACTTCTGACAGAACATCAACTTTAAAAATGACAATCAAAAAAGTAACAAAGGGGACTTCAAAGACCAAGAGAGCATTAATAAAGGAGGAAGAAGACACCAAGACTGAGGCCTACAGACCTAGGCCTGACACTATACAAACCCCTAGCAAAAAGGCAAAGTACAGTGTGCAGAGGCCCACAGGGGGCAGAAGGGTGCATGAGAAGAAGGAGGTCATGCCACCACCACCAAAAGTATCACAGGGCCCATCGGAGCCAGGGGATATCTCCTCACCGGAGTTATCAGAGATAGAGATACCGCCCGACTGGGTGGTATTGGACGAGGACCTCTCCCTGCTCACCTCAGTTCCCATATTCGCCGCTCACCAAAACAGAATTGATCATACTGGAACCAATGGCTGAGGTTCCTGAAGATCCTGTCCTGCCAAACCTGATGGGACTGTGGACACCTGAGGAGGCTCCTGAAACAGTCTTCAGCTTCGATTTAACCCATGACATAGAGATACAGAGGTATGACCCATTGCCGATTCTTACTCTAGACACAGAGGATTTTCAGTTAGATTCCCCACCAGGAATGGCCTATGGAGGAGAAGTGTCCTTCCTTGATTTCATCTATGAAATGACCCTGTTTGATGTGTAACTGATTGATGACAAGTTGATTCAAAAGTGTATAACCACTAATTGATGACAAGTTGATTCAAATGTGTGTAACCGATTAATGATAAGTTGATTCAAATATGTGTAACTGATTAATGATAAGTTGATTCAAAAGTGTGTGACTGATAAGTTGATTCAAATGTGTGTAACTGATTAATGATAAGTTGATTCAAAAGTGTGTAACTGATAAGTTGATTCAAATGTGTGTAACTGATTAATGATAAGTTGAGTCAAATATATATAATTGGTTAATGATAAATGAGTTCAAATATGTGCAAAAGGCAAAACTGAATAAGAGAAATTATAAGGGTAGTGTATGACTCCGGGTCAACATATTTGGTTGGACCTCGTAGTGATAACGGTTTAACTGATACTGAAGTAGGCAACCAAATGCATTAATGTTTGACTGTATAATTCTTACTCAGAAATGATTTCTGAAGTAGGCCACCATATTAATGTTTGACTGTATAATTCCTACTCAGAAATGATTGCTGAAGTAGGCCACCATACTAATGTTTTACTGTATAATTCTTACTCAGGGATGATTACTGAAGTAGGCTTATCATGTGTGCTAATGATAATTGTATACCATATATACTAAATGTTAACTTTGAGAAAGGCATAGATTAGTATGGGACAAAAATAGAGTAGAATTGCAGAAGTCCACAATAAGAAGTGGCCTTGAGTCCAGTTTGAGCAGGAGAGTGATAAGTATGTCTAGTAGACATAACAACAGGTGCCTTTAGGCCCATGACTAAGCATGGGTGCGAACTCAGGGTGATGTAATGAATTAGATCGAATTCTATGCTTGACTGAGAACTAGATCGAATTCAATGCCTGACGAAATGAATTAGATAAGAAAGGGTGGGGGTAAAGGAAAGCCCCATTGCAAACTATAAAAAGAGCTCCCTGGAGCAGTACAACGGACTTTCCCCGCTGCGGAGCGTAACACCTGAAGGACCGGAGCAGGACTGAGTGTGCTGAAGATTACCCCGGAGTGGAAACTGGAGTTTTTCATACTCTAGCACCCGAGCAGGATTTCCTTGTCCGGAGCTCACACTCTGATTGAATTCTGACTGTCGGCCTCGCCACACTAGTACAACGTAGGACCTTGGCGGACCTTTGTTTATATAACAACAGCTCTGGCGGATAGAAGAACCAGCTATGCTCTGATCAAGTGACACTGGGGCTTCTCTAAATTTCACAGGCAGAGTAGGGACAGACTGATAGGTTTTATTCTTTTCTCATTTTTTCTCATTTTTTGAATACTAGCATTTTACCATTTAATCACTCTGCCTGTAATGCTGCAATGTTTTAAGCCATCATTAAAGAATTTAACCTGCATTTAAAGGAATAGTTTTCTCAATTTTAATTCTTAATTTTTATTTTATTTTATCTTTTTTATTATTTATTTTTATTTTTTATTTTTATATATTTTTAGTCATTCCATCCCTCATAAGCCTTTTTACCTCCTCCTGGTAACATAAAATATTATAGATTGCTGTGCATAATACATCTTAGGATCTGAAGGGTTATATCTGGCCCCTTATTACCTCCTTTGGGTAAATTATCCTTACCGATAAACCTTTATCCGCAACCACACCAACTGGCACTCATATCAGATTAGAGCGGTCGTTAACCATAGAGATTACCCACTTCTGTGTACAGTTTTTAGGTTTGGGGTGATTTTTCAGTTCAGCTGAGGTGGGTAGAGGAAGATATGGGAGGAACTATGGGATGTAGACCGTTAACAGCGGAGTGAATCTAATCGACACCAACCTACATAGGACCAGTCAGCATCTGACAGGGTAAGACCCCTCAGGCTGAGGATCCATAACCGGTTATCTGAGGGTTGGTCGGGGGTTCTGTACAGAGCCTAAATTCCCGGGAGACAGTGTGTGTGTCCATAACAAACAGAATCACAGCTGTCAGATTGTCTAATGTTAATCACAAACACAACCTCCATTGTGCAGCAAGTCAAAACTCTGTAAAAACTCCTAACATTCTTATCAAGAGGATGAATAAAACAGCAGCTCTGCGCTGCTCAGGACTGGTGCTGGACAACACACACACACACACACACACACACACACACACACACACACACACACACACACACACACACACAGAGTCAGGGTTCTAAAGAGGGTTAGGGTTCTAAAGATGATAAGGGTTCACCGAAAGGGTTAGGGTTCTAAAGAGGGTGAGTGTTCTAAAGAGGGTTAGGGTTCTAAAGAGAGTTAGGGTTCACCGAGAGGGTTAGGGTTCTAAAGAGGGTTAGGTTACTCAAGAGAGTTAGGGTTCTCAAGAGAGAGTTCGGGTTCACAGAGAGGTTGAGGTTCTAAAGAGGGTTAGGGTTCTAAAGAGAGTTAGGGTTCTAAGGAGAGTTAGGGTTCTAGAGAATATAGTATTCACCTTCTGTCAAAAGGTGATGACGTCACATGAATTTAATCATCAAAAATAATACTTGAAAATTATAAGTCCCGCCCCTTTGGGGTGATGTGGGGGGTGTTGATGGTTGTGCAATGAGATGTAGGTGAGAGGTCAAGGTGTTCTGCTGTTTGTGAAATTAGAAATTAACCAGGGGCCCTGAGAGCTGGTCACAACGGATCAAAGACTTGTGACCAGCTGCATCAGAACTGAACTGACTGAACCCCAACCAAGGGCTAGCTAAAGTTTGTCACTGATAAGTGCTGTGTGATGTGTCGTGATGACTTCATGCCGCATACATACATCTATGTCAAAATTGCATATGAGGCTTAAAATAAAAGCTCAATACTGAGGGTTAAAATGTGCAATTAAAAAAAAGGCAATTAAAAAATGGTTAGGTTGCTACTCTAGTGGTAGTAATGTGTTCAATAATGAAGAATAAAAATAAGTGTTCAATAATGAAGAATAAAATGGGGAATTAAAAAAATGGTTACATTTTTAAAATTTTTTAGTTTCAATCATGAGTATGACCCTGAGAGCTGGTCACAACTGATCAAAGACTTGTGACAGCTGCATCAGATCGATCTCTCAATGTTTAGTTTCAAACATGGGGGGCCCTGAACTGACTGAAGCCCAACCAAGGGCCAGCTAAAGTTTGTCACTGATAAGTGCTGTGTGATGTGTTGTGATGACTTCATGCCGCATACATACATCTATGTCAAAATTGCATATGAGGCTTAAAATAAAAGCTCAATACTGAGGGTTAAAATGTGCAATTAAAAAAAGGCAATTAAAAAATGGTTAGGCTGCTACTCTAGTGGTAGTAATGTGTTGAATAATGAAGAATAAAAATAAGTGTTCAATAATGAAGAATAAAATGGGGAATTAAAAAATGGTTAAATTTTTAAAAATGTTTAGTTTCAATCATGGGTATGACACATGTCGCGGGCGTGTCACTGATAAGATCACGTGTTTCCCGGGCAAAAAGGTGTATATATATGACCCTGTGTGAGATCTGTAGTAGTTGTCACTATATGACAGTGTCTAAAATGTCGTCTACAAGTAAGATGTGGGAATTGGACGGCGGTCGTGTAGTGCGTGTAGAGTTTGCATCAGGAGGTGCATTCCCCTATGTGGACATATACACTTTCGAAAAAGAATCTGAGAATCTTCTGAGAATCTATTCATCAGAATTCGAAAGATTGAAGGATCACATCCTGGAATTCATCCGCTACATGCAAAAATGCCTTAAATGTGGATTTACATACCGTATAAACCTCACAGACTCTAAACCCCATGTCTGTACAATTCAAGTTTGTAACATCTGTAAACAACCCCTTCAGACCGCTAAACAGCCACCTTCATCATCTGTTCAGACTTCTGAAAAAGTGTCTGAGTGCGTAGATATTCATCAATGTTACATGCAACCTAAACCTCATGTAGCAGAGGAGGAGATTAATCAGAAGCTGGTATTTTATGATTTTGAATCAAGCCAGACAACAGGAACACATATCCCTGTCTATGTGGCTACACAATCCTAAAATGGGGTGCACAGGGCCCTGATTGTGCTCTAGAGTTTTTTTCAAAGGCACAGTGTTCTTAGCACATTATAGCAAAGGTTATGACAGTTATCTAATTTTAGATGCTTATGTAAAACAGGGGATAACACCGTTCGTCATAGCCCAAGGGAGTAAAATCATACTCATTTTAGATAGACAATTCCGGCTCAAATTCATTGACACATATTCCTTCATCCCCATCCCCTTAAGACAGTTTCCAAAAGGACAGTTTCTAAACGGAAGCAAAAAAGGGATATTTCCCTCATAAAATGACCGATTATTCAAACAATAATCTAAAGTTAAATAACTACAAAGGTCGGTACCCTGCTGCTGAAATGTACGGGTGTGATGAGATGTCTGTAGAGCAGAGAAACAGTTTCTTTAAGTGGTATAACACAGTAAAAGATCAGGAATTTGACTTTTTTAACCGAGTTAAAGGCTTATTGTCAGAATGATGTGGAGATTTTAGCCGAAGGTGCCACCAATTTCCGCAATGAATTTATAAAGACAACTCGATGTGACCCTTTTGAGAGCGTGACAATTGCGTCAGCTGCTTTAGCTGTTTTTCAAACCAACTTCTTAATCAAAAACACAATCGCATTACCCTATGCTAACAACTACAGACGACAATTCAAGGCATATTCCCATGCTTCGATACAGTGGCTTGAGTATCTAGCGTCTTCACGCGGCATTGACATTGAACATGCATTAACACCGCAAGGTGAACGTTGTTTTGGTCCTCTTCATGTCGATGGATTTGCCGTGATAAAGGGTGTGAAAACCGCATTAGAATTCTATGGCTGTTATTTTCATGGTTGGCCGACTTGTTATAACCCTCATGACATATCACCGCTTACAGGATCAGAGTTTGGGGTGATGTACTCTGACACCATGAAAAGGCTAACTCGGTTAGAAACAGAGTTTAAGCTGAAAACAGAGGTTATATGGGAACATACATGGAATTCGATGAAACAACAGCAACCTTCTGTTAAATTGTTCCAATTGTTCAAACATCTACACATTCCTTAAGCAGAAGCAGGAGGCCTCTGGGTATCCTGATGAGGTTACAGACGAGGTTAGTAAACAGGCTTACATAAACGATTATATAGAGAACCAAGGTATCCAACTTGACCCTCATAAAATTGAGTACAACGCAGCCAAGCGTCAGATCGCAAAACTTTTACTTAATTCCCTCTGGGGAAAAATGGCTCAAAGATCTAATCAACTTACAACCAGCATAGTGAAAGAACGCAGAGAGTTTTTTCAGTACCTCTTTAGCAGTAAGTATGATATAAGCCAGTTCCATTTCATAAATAATGATGTTGCAATCATTCAATGGCGTCATAATTCCAGGTGTGTCTTACCACCCGGTGAATCAAATATTTTTTTAGCTGCGTTTACGACAGCATATGCGAGAGGTGAATTATACAAACAGTTACATTTATTGCAAGAGCGAGTCCTATACTATGACACCGACTCAATCGTTTACCTCTCTACAGTATAAAATGTGATCCCTTTTGCCAACCCCAGTATAAAATGCTTGCTACAACATAGAGTTTCTTCACCTCACAAAAACAGCCAACGCTGAGATAAGTTTTTCTGTTTGTTCGACTATGAAGTGATTGGATTATGGATGCAAATGAATAAATTTTGTAATATACTTTGAGATCCTTAAAGGAGGGATTGTAATGGCAAAAAATATATTTGTACTATTTTGTTTTAGTTTTATACTGAAATGTATTGACCTTTCTGTGACCCAATGTACTTTGTTATTTTTAATTATGTGACTGAGGAAGAACCAAAACCGACTGCTCCTTCTCCTTGCATCAAAGATGTTATGTGACCTTGGAACACTCCTAACTGCAGGCTGAGGTTAGAGATAGTGGCTCACAACGCCTACGCTTCTTTCCCAGCTTCTTTATCAGCAAATAGGTGCAAGATATGTTTACCCCTAGACCTATGACGTATGAGCATTGGAGTTAAGGATGGTCTTCTCCTCATTCACAGCATCAGTATCTGAATCCACACTGTTGGTGAAGGAATGCTGATCCAGCTGACCAACGTTGTATAATACTTTCTATATGCATTAAAACTCTCAACTGAGACCAAACATCGTTTATTGTTGTTCACTGAAAGATTTCCATAACACTACCCCTGAGGATCTTTATACCCCTCCGACAGGCAATTATTTAGGTGATTTGACATCGGAATTAGCGGCTGATGATTATATTTGTGCGTGGACAGCAGCGGGGCCAAAATCCTACGGCTTTCTCACCCAGCAAGGAAAGGTGTGTTTGAAAGTCAAAGGTTTTGATCCTGAATTATGAAAATTGTAAAAAACTTAACTTTAATAATTTGACTGATCTGGTAGAAGACTATATTATAGATCCTAACACGCGACGCGAGATCCCTGCCCGTTACAATAGAATTAAACGTGATATCAAAGCTTTTTCGCTCACTAATAAACAACAAGTGATCAACTTTTCAGTTGTTTTTGATAAGAGACGCCTTCTCCCCTCAGGTAGAACACTGCCGTTTGGTTACTGAGTTGTTATTACCTGTTATCACCTGTTATTACCTAGGTTCACAATAGACTGTGTTCACAATATTACCGGGTGTTTTCTATAGTTCTGTAGGAACATTATTTGAAAAAATGTATTCTACAATGTATCCTAATGGTGTTTTATTGTATTTAAAAAATGTATTCTACAATGTATTCTACGATGTATCTGTAGTTAATAAACTTAGATGAAGAAAGGAAGCTGCAGAGGTCCGGATGAGTCAGTTTAATCGTCTTTAATTAATCATAACTTCATCGTTACAATCCACGGCCAGATGTGGGGGTTCCTATACAGTCAATGATGTCCCCTCTTCCTAGTCTAGCCGTTCAGTCTTATATACAGAACAGCATGCTTTATCTTCCAGATTTGGGCATTGAGCATGGAATCCCTAGACGCGTTACTCTAAACATTTTCAACCTATACTATGGTGATGTTCATAGCCTTAACCAAATAAGGCTATACCCGAACAGGGGCCCGGAGCAGGGGTTTTAGGGGTGCCCAGAGAATCTGAAAGGGGGGGTGTCAGCTGGTAGTGTCTAAGCCGGAAGAAGATCCAACAGTTTGGGTAAAAGTTAATGGTCATTCATTAGAAATGATGGTTGATTTTGGAGCATCATTTACCTGTATCTAGCCACAAGACACTATACACTCCAATAAAGTTGAGACGCAAGGTCAACTTATCACGAGACACAAGCTTGAGGAGCACATGCCATCAAGGCTGTAGAGTCCTACTTGCATATTAGACTATACTTTTGAGCTATTGACCAATACAACTATTTTCGATTGCTACATTTCTAGCACTAATAGATTATACACCTATCATGGCCTCCATCACCCAGTCGTCTGACCCTGAGATCCCAGACAAACACAAAGAGAGCTGGATAATTCTGTATCTATTCGTCTGGAGGATTTTGTGTCAAATCGCGGGATCTGTGAAGCCGGGACTGTGGTGGAACGGAGTAAGGCCCTCCTTTATGACCCAGCAGCAGGAGCAGCCATTCTAGCTAGCTACTTTACTAGCTAGCTGTCAACGACAGCTCTCCGGCTAACTAGCATTAGCTAGTGGTGACACCAACGGGATTGCGAGGGAGAAACATATTGGCAGCGTTTCGTACAAAGGCAACAATACTCTCTCTTAAACTCAATACCTTAAGGACTCCTGTCACAGATATGGCTGCAATAATAAAGGAAATTGTCTGCCAAAACAAAAGGAGATACCAGGAAGAGGGGTTTGACTTGGACTTGACCTATATTTATCCGAATATAATTGCTATGGGCTTTCCTGCAGAAAGACTTGAGGGTGTCTACAGAAACAATATAGACGATGTAGTACGGTTTCTGGACTCAAAACACAAAAATCATTACAAGATATATAATCTTTGCGCCAAGCGACATTACGACACCGCGAAGTTTAACTGCAGAGTTGCACAGTACCCCTTTGAAGACCACAACCCGCCTCAGCTGGAGCTAATCAAGCCATTCTGTGAAGACCTGGACCAGTGGCTAAGCGAGGATGACCATCATGTGGCAGCCATCCACTGCAAGGCAGGGAAGGGCCGCACCGGCGTCATGATCTGCGCCTATCTCCTCCACCGAGGGAAGTTCCTGGAGGCACAGGAAGCACTCGACTTCTACGGGGAAGTGCGGACAAGAGACAAGAAGGGAGTCACAATCCCAAGCCAGCGACGCTATGTGTACTACTACAGCTACCTTCTGAAGAACCAGCTAGAGTACAAGCCCATTGCTCTGCTCTTTCACAAAATGGTGTTTGAGACGCTCCCCATGTTTAGTGGAGGCACCTGCAGGGACAGTACCATTAAAAACAGGAGTGACCCGATTCCTCAGGGCTTCAAGAAAGGGAATTGGCATTGGGATCCGCAGTTTGTGGTTTATCAACTAAAAGTCAAAGATCCATACGTCCAACCCAGTGCACACAAGGCGAGAGGACAAGCGTATGTACTTTGAGCTCCCCCAGCCACTGCCTGTCTGTGGAGACATCAAAGCGGAGTTCTTCCACAAGCAGAACAAGATGATGAAAAAGGACACAAGGCCTCTCAGAAGACTTGATTGCAATATTGCCAGGAACGTGTAGTTTATTTAGGACAATCCATAGCACACTGGACACTGTTGTGACGACGAAGCTCCAACTTGGAAAAGACGACGATTTCTAGCAGCACTGAAATAGTTGACGATAGTTAGCTACAATAGCTCTGACGAATCATTTGAGGAGTAACAAGTGTTGCCATTCAGAACTTTGACTTTAAGTTTAGCAATAGTGAATGTTTCAAAGTTAAATCTAACTTTTTTAAGTAGGCTATATGTTGCTCGTCTTGAGACATAGAAAGAGAATACTTTGCGAAACTTAGCTAAACATATTTTGATTCACTTTTAGCTGAATCCGCTCAGGAGCACGACTGAGATGTGGTAAGGAAACAGCCCATCACCAACCTACCAGGATGGCAGAACCAAGACTTGAGAATTCCCATCACCTGAAAACTTCAGATACCACATCAGGTGGGAACGGAACAATTTTTGAGCATCCCCCAGCCAACGGGAGCAGACAGACCAGGTGCAGTTCTTTTGGTGACACACGAAGTGGAGTTAGAGGAGAAAATGACTCCCAAAGACTTGATCATGATGCAAGAGGATGCAAGTGCACTGGATAAGAACTTGTGGCTTGTCAGAGGAGCGAGTCAGGATGCTACAGGCCTCTGGAGGAACCATGAGGGTTTGATAGTAGCACCTCCTAACTTGCTAGGACTATTGATACATGACGCTCATGGGCTTGCCCATGTAGCGAGGGGGGAAGTGAGAAGGAAAATGACAAAAGAATACGGATTTTGGGCACCATATCTACTAGAACAAATTGACCATGTCATAGGTAGATGCACAATCTGTTTGAAAAACAATATTAGAAGAGGAGTATTAACTCCTCCAGGACACATCCCAACACCAAATGGGCCAATGAAAGAACTAGTCCTCGACTACGTGGATATGATTCGCCCGGTAGGAGGCAAAAGATATTGTTGGTTGTTGTCTCCAATTCCTCTATTTCCTCAGTAACTGTATCTGTGAGGAATTCTAGTACTGCTGTGGTATCACCTCATGACATAAAAATTTAGCAACTGACTGGGCATCTTTTCTTTTGGTTGGGCATGCTTCTACCCATCTGCTAAATTTATCGACAACAAATCTATCGACAACAACCAACAATATCTTTTGCCTCCTACCGGGCGAATCATATCCACGTAGTCGAGGACTAGTTCTTTCATCCATATCCTTAATGTCCTTTTGGAAACTGTCTTAAGGGGATGGGGATGAAGGAATATGTGTCAATGAATTTGAGCCGGAATTGTCTATCTATAATGAGTATGATTTTACTCCCTTGGGCTATGACGAACGGTGTTATCCCCTGTTTTACATAAGCATCTAAAATTAGATAACTGTCATAACCTTTGCTATAATGTGCTAAGAACACTGTGCCTTTGAAAAAAACTCTAGAGCACAATCAGGGCCCTGTGCACCCCATTTTAGGATTGTGTAGCCACATAGACAGGGATATGTGTTCCTGTTGTCTGGCTTGATTCAAAATCATAAAATACCAGCTTCTGATTAATCTCCTCCTCTGCTACATGAGGTTTAGGTTGCATGTAACATTGATGAATATCTACGCACTCAGACACTTTTTCAGAAGTCTGAACAGATGATGAAGGTGGCTGTTTAGCGGTCTGAAGGGGTTGTTTACAGATGTTACAAACTTGAATTGTACAGACATGGGGTTTAGAGTCTGTGAGGTTTATACGGTATGTAAATCCACATTTAAGGCATTTTTGCATGTAGCGGATGAATTCCAGGATGTGATCCTTCAATCTTTCGAATTCTGATGAATAGATTCTCAGAAGATTCTCAGATTCTTTTTCGAAAGTGTATATGTCCACATAGGGGAATGCACCTCCTGATGCAAACTCTACACGCACACAGGGTCATATATATACACCTTTTTGCCCGGGAAACACGTGATCTTATCAGTGACACGCCCGCGACATGTGTCATACCCATGATTGAAACTAAACATTTTTAAAAATGTAACCATTTTTTAATTCCCCATTTTATTCTTCATTATTGAACACTTATTTTTATTCTTCATTATTCAACACATTACTACCACTAGAGTAGCAGCCTAACCATTTTTTAATTGCCTTTTTTTAATTGCACATTTTAACCCTCAGTATTGAGCTTTTATTTTAAGCCTCATATGCAATTTTGACATAGATGTATGTATGCGGCATGAAGTCATCACAACACATCACACAGCACTTATCAGTGACAAACTTTAGCTGGCCCTTGGTTGGGCTTCAGTCAGTTCAGGGCCCCCCATGTTTGAAACTAAACATTGAGAGATCGATCTGATGCAGCTGTCACAAGTCTTTGATCAGTTGTGACCAGCTCTCAGGGTCATACTCATGATTGAAACTAAACATTTTTAAAAATTTAACCATTTTTTTAATTCCCTATTTTATTCTTCATTATTGAACACTTATTTTTATTCTTCATTATTGAACACATTACTACCACTAGAGTAGCAACCTAACCATTTTTTAATTGCCTTTTTTTTAATTGCACATTTTAACCCTCAGTATTGAGCTTTTATTTTAAGCCTCATATGCAATTTTGACATAGATGTATGTATGCGGCATGAAGTCATCACGACACATCACACAGCACTTATCAGTGACAAACTTTAGCTAGCCCTTGGTTGGGGTTCAGTCAGTTCAGTTCTGATGCAGCTGGTCACAAGTCTTTGATCCGTTGTGACCAGCTCTCAGGGCCCCTGGTTAATTTCTAATTTCACAAACAGCAGAACACCTTGACCTCTCACCTACATCTCATTGCACAACCATCAACACCCCCCACATCACCCCAAAGGGGCGGGACTTATAATTTTCAAGTATTATTTTTGATGATTAAATTCATGTGACGTCATCACCTTTTGACAGAAGGTGAATACTATATTCTCTGGTTCTGAAGAGGGTTAGGGTGCACAGAGAGGGTTAGGGTTCACAGACAGGGTTGGGGTTCTAAAGAGGGTGAGGGTTCAAAAGAGGGTTAGGGTTCTGAAGAGCGTTAGGGTTCTAAAGAGAGTTAGGGTTCACAGAGAGGGTTGGGGTTCTAAAGAGGGTTAGGGTTCACAGAGAAGGTTAGGGTTCTAAAGAGGGTTAGGGTTCACAGAGAAGGTTAGGGATCTTAAGATGGTTAGGGTTCTAAAGAGGGTTAGGGATCACAGAGAGGGTTAGGGATCTAAAGAAGATTAGGGTTCCAAAGAGAGTTAGGGTTCAAAAGAGGGTTAGGGTTCTAAAGATGGTAAGGGTTCACCGAGAGGGTTAGGGTTCTAAAGAGGCTTAGGGTTCACAGAGAGGGTTGGGGTTCTAAACAGGGTTAGGGTTCTAAAAAGAGTTAGGGTTCTAAAGAGAGAGTTAGGGTTCACAGAGAGGGTTAGGGATCTAAATAGGGTTAGGGTTCTAAAGAGGGTTAGGGTTCTAAAGATGGTAAGGTTTCACCGAGAGGGTGAGGGTTCTAAAGAGGGTTAGGGTTCACAGAGAAGGTTAGGGTTCAAAGAGAAGGTTAGGGTTCTGAAGATGGTTAGGCTACTCAAGAGAGGGTTGGAGTTCAAAAGAGGGTGAGGGTTCAAAAGAGAGTTAGGGTTCTAAAGAGAGAGTTAGGGTTCACAGAAAAGGTTAGGGTTCTAAAGATGGTTAGGGTTTACAGAGAGGGTAGGTGTTCACAGAGAGAGTTAGGGGTCGAAAGAGGGTTATGGTTCTCAAGAGGGTTAGGGTTCTAAAGAGGGTTAGGGTGGACAGAGAGGGTTGGGGTTCTAAAGAGGGTTAGGTTTCACAGAGAGGGTTAGCGTTTGAAAGAGAGTTAGGGTTCTAAAGAGGGTTAGGATGCTAAAGAGAGTTAGGGTTCACTGAGAGGGTAAGGGTTCGAAAGAGGGTTAGGGTTCAACGAGAGGGTTAGGGTTCTAAAGAGGGTTCGTGTTCTAAAGAGAGTTAGGGTTCTAAAGATGATTAGGGTTCTTGTAACAAAGTCCGTTTATACACAGAGGCAGACGCAGCGTTAAGGTAAGGGAACAACTCTCCCGTTTATTCATAAAGTTTCAATTACTTGGCTTTTCAGCCCGTTTCAAAGTTCGGTGACTTTCCAGTCGTCTCTCTCTCGGAACCTGCTCCTTCGTTCCAGCCCACCTCGCCTACTGAAATGGCAGAAGCACACACATCTTAAACATTCGCCGACGAGACTTCATTTGCAGCAGGTGTGCAACAAAGTCTCGCCGACACAACCCCGGCCACGGTCCTGTAGCTCCCCCTACAGGCCGAACGCTGCATGTCCCCCCACATACCCCCACCGCCCGACACAGGCCGGGGACCCGACGGCCGACGACCTACTCCCCCCCCCCTGCACGGGAGAGGAAGTCTGCCACGACCATCTGCGCCCCCGGTCTGTGCACGACGGAAAAGTTGAAGGGCTGCAACGCGAGGTACCACCGGGTGATCCTCGCGTTTACATCCTTCATGCGGTGGAGCCACTGGAGGGGGGCATGGTCGGAGTAGAGGGTGAAGGCGCGACCCAGCAGGTAGTAGCGGAGGGTGCCGACCGCCCACTTGATGGCCAGGCACTCCTTCTCCATGGTGCTCCACAGCACCGGTCGGTCGGCCCCCTCCACGCGCTGGGTCAGCACTGCTCCCAGCCCTCTATCCGACGCGTCCGTCTGTAGGGAGAAAGGGAGGTTAAAATCAGGCGCATACAGGACCGTTTCTCCACAAAGAGCCCCCTTAAGGGCCTCGAACGACCCCTGGCACTGGCCCGACCATTGGACCGGATCCGGGGCACCCTTCCGGGTGAGGTCCGTCAAGGGACTGGCCAGCTCTGAAAACCCTGGTACGAACTGCCGGTAATATCCAGCCAGCCCCAGGAAGGCCCTCACCTCCTTCTTCGTCTTGGGCCGGGGAGAGGCGGCGATGGCCGCAGTCTTTTCAATCTGCGGTCGCACCTCCCCCCGTCCCAAGTGGTACCCCAGATACCGGATCTCCCTCCGCCCGATCACGCACTTTTTCGGGTTGGCCATCAGCCCCGCCTGCCTCAGGGACCGCAGAACAGCAGCCACACTCCGCACATGCTGCGGCCAGGTGTCACTGTGAATGACAATGTCATCTAGGTAGGCCGCAGCATAGGCAGCGCGTGCGGCCGCAGAATATGGTCCATGAGGCGCTGAAAAGTGGCTGGGGCTCCGAACAACCCGAAAGGGAGCACGGTGAACTGGAATAACCCAAGCGGAGTGGAGAATGCCGTTTTCTCCCGGGACACCGGCGAGAGTGGAATCTGCCAGTATCCCTTCGTGCAATCCAATGTCGTGAAGTACCAAGCCGGTCCAAGAGCTCGTCAACCCGGGGCATCGGATACGCATCGAACTTGGAGACCGCATTAACCCGTCTATAATCCACACAGAACCGTATAGCCCCATCTGGCTTGTTGACAAGCACGATGGGGCTACACCAATCACTGCGGGACTCCTCGACCACACCCAGCTCCAGCATGGCTTCCAACTCCCTGCACACAACGTCTCGTTTGTGCACCGGCAACCTATAGGGACACGTGCGCACCGTTAAACCCGGCTGCGTTTCTATATGGTGGTCGATGAGCGTAGTCCGACCGGGCAGGGGAGAGAACACGTCGGCGAACTTAACCTGCAAATCTGCAACGTCCGCGGCCTGGCTAGCAGAGAGATGGTTATCAATATCGACCGGAGTGCTAACTTTCGATTTTGGGACTTCCGGACCGAACTCCTCTCTCTCTGGAATTACCGTAGCCAGAGCAACAGTGACCACGTCGTTCCATTTTTTTAGGAGATTGACGTGATACACCTGCAAGCTATCCCCCCGGTCCGAGCGTACAACCTCATAATCCACGTCCCCCATGCGACGTGTGACCACAAACGGCCCTTGCCACTTCGCGAGTAATTTCGTGCTGGAGGTGGGTAACAGTACGAGCACCTTGTCTCCCGGTGTAAACTCTCGTAGGGTAGTCCCCCTGTCATACAGGCGTTTCTGACGCTCCTGGGCTTGCAGCAAATGCTCACGTGAGATAGCCCCTAGGGCGTGGAGCTTTGTGCGCAAGTCGAGGACGTACTGGATCTCACTTTTACTGTCGCTAGACCCTTCCTCCCAATTTTCTTTAAGCAGGTCTAGGACACCCCGGGGCTTACGCCCGTAGAGTAATTCAAACGGGGAAAACCCGGTGGAAGCTTGGGGAACTTCCCGCACCGCAAACAACAGGGGATCTAGCCATTTATGCCAATTCCGACTATCCTCGTGGACAAACTTCCGGATCATTGACTTCAAGGTCCGATTGAACCGCTCACAAAGGCCGTCAGTGGCCGGGTGGTAAACACTGGTTCGAATCGCCTTGATGTTCAACAAGCCATACAGTTCCTTGAGGGTGCGTGACATAAAATTAGTGCCCTGATCGGTGAGAATCTCTTTCGGGATTCCCACGCGGGAGATGACTTGAAACAATGCTTGCGCTACACTCCTGGCAGAGATATTGCGCAGTGGTATTGCCTCGGGGTATCGGGTGGCGTAATCTATCAAGACCAACACAAATCGATAACCCTGTGTGCTCCGGTCAAATGGCCCGATAATATCCATCGCAATGCGGTCGAACGGGTTCTCGACCAATGGTAAGGGCCGCAAGGGGGCCCGTGGAATGGCCGGGGAATTTACCAACTAACATTCCCGACAGGAAGCGCACCACCTACGCACCTCTGCCCGAATCCCCGGCCAATAAAATCGAGCCATTATACGGTTCAGTGTTTTGTCATACCCTAAATGGCCCGCCATGGGGTTGAAATGAGCCGCCTGGAAGACCATTTCGCGGCGGCTGCGGGGAACCAACAACTGGGTTACTTCCTCCTGACTATGTGAGTCACGACATACTCTATATAACCTGTCGCTGATAATCGCAAAATAGGGGTGGGCGCGCACTGTGTCTGGCCGTATCAAAGTACCATCAATTGCTATCACTTGGTCAAAGGCTGATCTTAGGGTCTCGTCACGAGACTGCTCGAGGGGGAAGTCGCCTAGCAGCGGATAGTTCGGCGGGGAAACCTCGGGGTGAGGCGCCCCCGCCGGCTCCGGCTCCCCGGCAGTGCCGCGAGGCGCCGCCTCGGCACAGAGCACATTACACGCCTCACACCTCCCTAGCTGTCGTGCACGCATCCCGGTAGCCCTCTTTACCGCTTGAGGAAACCCCTCCCAATCCACACCTAGAATCAGGGGATGCGTGAGGCGTGGGCTAACCGCCGCGTGTACACTATGTTTTTTCCCCTCAAAATGAATTTCGATAGCGACCACCGGATATTCGTGAATGACCCCATGCACACACCTCACCCGCACCCTCGATGCCTTCAACAATGCCCCCGGCCGAACCAGGCGCTCCTGGATCATGGACTGCATGCAGCCCGAATCCAAGAATGCCTGGTGCGTATCATGCTGTATCCTTACCGGAACACGATACGCCGCTCCTGGTCCGGGGGGAGGGCCCTGTATGTCGCCGATGCGGACGACCTGTCCCACGTCCATCGCCTGGCACTCGGCCTGCACGTGGCCCGGCCGTCCGCACCGCCAACACACCCCCCCTGTCGCTCGAGGTGCTACCTGTGGGGCCGGGGTCGGCTCTGGATGGGTGCGCCCCTGCCATCTCGACCTTGGGGCGGGCGCCGGCCTCTCTCCTTCTGGTCCCTCGGCTCCTCCTGGGCGTCGCCCCCCCCCCCCACTGCCGCGGGGCCGGGGTTGGTCGTTGTGGCCCCCGCGGTGGGAGGGAGAGATGGTCCTCCGCCAGCCCCACGGCGGTCTTGAGGTCCTGGGGGCGGTGGTACTGGACCCAGGCGGCGGTACGGGTCGGGAGCCCCGCGAGGAACTGCTCCATTACTACCCGGTACCCGACCTCCACCGCCGAGTTGTTCTCGGGGTCCAGCCACCGCCATGCGCTGTCCTGCAGCCGCTGGGCGTAGGCGAAGGGCCGGCACCCCTCCTCCATTGCCAGGGCCCGAAACCGGTGCCGGTGTTCCTCCGGTGTAAGGCCCAGGCGGTCCCGAATCGCCCGGGCCAGGGACGTGTAATCCCGTTGGGCGGCCGCCGGCAAACTGTGGGCCGCGAGCTGCGCCTCCCCTGACAGGAGGGGCAGCAGATGGTAGGCCCACTCTCGGACCGGCCACCCCGAGATCCTTGCCGTCCCCTCGAACACCGCGAGGAATGCCTCTGGGTCGTCCAGGTCCCCCATCTTCTGTAGCTGGACCTTGGGGGGACCTGGTGCCGCTCCGGTCCCCGGCGCCGGCCCGCCGACCCTGGTGAGGTCCTGGAGGAGGGCACGGTCCGCGGTCCTCGCCGCCGTCAGCTCTCCCAGCGTCGCCTGCTGGGTCTGCTGCAGGATCGTTTGTTGCTCGAGGACGAGCGCTATCCTCGAGACCGCTGCTGCTAGCGTCTCCATTCTTTGCCTTCACTCTGTGCCCCACGTTGGGCGCCAATGTAACAAAGTCCGTTTATACACAGAGGCAGACGCAGCGTTAAGGTAAGGGAACAACTCTCCCGTTTATTCATTAAGTTTCCATTACTTGGCTTTTCAGCCCGTTTCAAAGTTCGGCGACTTTCCAGTCGTCTCTCTCTCGGAACCTGCTCCTTCGTTCCAGCCCACCTCGCCTACTGAAATGGCAGAAGCACACACATCTTAAACATTCGCCGACGAGACTTCATTTGCAGCAGGTGTGCAACAAAGTCTCGCCGACACAACCCCGGCCACGGTCCTGTAGCTCCCTCTACAGGCCGAACGCTGCATGTCCCCCCACAGTTCTAAAGAGAGTTAAGGTTCACAAAGAGGGTAAGTGTTCTGAAGAGAGTTAGGGTTCTAGAGAGAGTTAGAGTTCACAGGGAGGGTTAGGGTTCACAGAGAGGGTTAGGGTTCTAAAGAGAGTTAACGTTCACAGAGAAGGTAGGGTTCACAGAGAAGGTTAGGGTTCTAAAGATGGTTAGGGTACTCAAGAGAGTTAGAGTTCTCAAGAGAGAGTTCGGGTTCACAGAGAGTGTTAGGGTTCTAAAGAGGGTTAGGGCTCTAAAGAGGGTTAGGGTGCACAGAGAGGGTTGGGGTTCACAGAGAGGGTTAGGGTGCACAGAGAGGGTTGGGGTTCACAGAGAGGGTTAGGGTTCTAAAGAGAGTGTTCAGGTTCTAAAGATTGGGTTCGGTTTCACCGAGAGGGTTAGGGTTCTAAAGAGAGGGTGAGGGTTCTAAAGAGGGTTAGGGTTCACAGAAAAGGTTAGGGTTCTAAAGAGGGTTAGGGTTCTAAAGAGGGTTAGGGTTCTAAAGATGGTAAGGGTTCTAAATAGGGTTAGGGTTCTAAAGAGGGTTAGGGTTCACAGAGAAGGTTAGTGTTCAAAAAGAAGGTTCGGGTTCTGAAGATGGTTAGGCTACTCAAGAGAGTTAGGATTCTCAAGAGAGGGTTGGAGTTCAAAAGAGGGTGAGGGTTCAAAAGAGAGTTAGGGTTTTTCAGAGAGGGTTAGGCTTTTAAAGAAGGTTAGGGTTCACAGAGAAGGTTAGGGTTCTAAAGATGGTTAGGGTTTACAAAGAGGGTAGGTGTTCACAGAGAGAGTTAGGGTTCTAGAGAGAGTTAGGGTTCTAAAGAGAGTTAACGTTCACAGAGAAGGTTAGGGTTCACAGAGAAGGTTAGGGTTCTAAAGATGGTTAGGGTACTCAAGAGAGTTAGAGTTCTCAAGAGAGAGTTCGGGTTCACAGAGAGTGTTAGGGTTCTACAGAAGGTTAGGGTTCTAAAGAGGGTTAGCGTTCTAAATAGAGTTAGGGTTCTCAAGAGGGTGAGGGTTCTACAGAGTATTAGGGTTCTAAAGAGGGTTAGGGTTTGAAAGAGAGTTTGGGTTCTCAAGAGGGTTAGGGTTCTAAAGAGGGTTAGGGTTCACAGAGAGGGTTTGGGTTCTGGAGAGGGTTAGGGTTCTTAAGAGAGTTAGGGTTTAAAAGAAAGGGTTAGGGTTCTAAAGAGAGGGTTAGGTTTCTAAAGATTGGGTTCGGGTTCACAGAGAGGGTTAGGGTTCTAAAGAGGGTTTGGATTCTAAAGAGGGTTTCGGTTCACAGAGAGGGTTTGTTAGGATGAATTTTAGTTGGGGGCAAACTATTTACGACTCTATTGTAATGATAACCAGATGTGGAACATAGCCTAGGGCTACCCCAACCTCCAGACTTACTGGCACCATGCCACATAAGGTATGGGGGGAGGCTTACAAAGAGTTGTTGTCTTCCTGTATAAATAGGAGCGAAACCCCCATTTCGTCATTTTTTTCAGCGTATCTACATCACCGGTGACTGCATTCTTCAACATCCGAAAATCATCATTCCAGGGTTTGGGTTCTAAAGAGGGTTAGGGTTCTAAAGAGAGAGTTAGGGTTCTAAAAATTGGGTTAGGGCTCACCAAGAGGGTTAGGGTTCTAAAGGCGGTTAGGGTACTCAAGAGAGTTAGGGTTCTCAAGACAGACACCAGGCTGCCTTCCAGAGAGGAACAACACCAGTGTGGTGTTGTGTCGAGGAGAACAGAGGAGACACCACCAGGAAAATCTAGCTAGCCCTTCCTAACTAGCTAGCCTTCTCCTCAGTAGCAACTCCCTAGCTACCTATAACACATCTTCTTCAAGGATCACACAAGGAGAGAGAGAGAGAGATAGATAGATAGACACATTGTCACCTCTAGCACCCTCTCCTCTCTCCTGATGTAAACCAAGCACACCTCTCCTTTCTACTGAGGTAGGAGAAGGAAGGGAGGAGAAGGAGAAGGGAGGAGAATCAAAAATAAATTACCCTACTGGCATTACAACTGCCAATGGCCCCTGGTGTGAGCATTGATTACTTTGTCTTATGATGACTGTTGGATAGATGATTCACTTACTCAAACAAATGTATTGTTTTACGTTGCTTTGGATAAAGGCGTCTGCTAAATGCCATGAATGTAAATGTAAATGTAGAAGGAGAAGGAGGAGGGAGGAGGAAGCGAAAGGTGGAGGGAGAAGGGAGGAGGAGGAGGAGGAAGGGAGGATCAGGGAGGGAAAGGTGGAGGGAGAAGGGAGGAGGAGGAGGAGGAAGGGAGGAGGAGGGAGGGAAAGGTGGAGGAAGGAGGAAGGAAAGAGGAGTAGGAGGAAGGGAAAAGGAGGAAGGGAGGAGGAGGAGGGAAAGAGGAATAGGAGGAAGGTAAAAGGAGGAAGGGAAGAAAAAGGGAGGAGAAGGAGGAGGGAAAAGAAGGAGAGGTAAACCAAGCGCACCAACAGCAGCCTCTCTCCTCTCTCCAGAGGTGTAGCTCTACTCCATCTGCTGCTGTTGCCATGGAGACCAGGCCCACCGATCTACACAGGTAGGGGATCTTTCGAGTGTTCACCATCACCACCATCATCATCATCATCATCATCACCATCATCCCCCACCCTGCACCATCATCATCATCCTCCACCATCATCATCATCATCATCATCATCATCATCCTCCACCCTGCACCATCATCATCATCATCATCCTCCACCCTGCACCACCATCATCATCATCATCACTATCATCCTCCACCCTGCACCATCATTATGATCATCATCATCATCATCCTCCACCCTGCACCATCATCATCATCATCATCATCATCCTCCACCCTGCACCATCATCACCATCATCCTCCACCCTGCACCATCATCATCATCATCCTCCACCCTGCACCGTCATCATCATCATCCTCCACCCTGCACCATCATCATCATCCTCCACCCTGCACCATCATCATCATCATCATCCTCCACCCTGCACCATCATCACCATCATCCTCCACCCTGCACCATCATCATCATCATCCTCCACCCTGCACCATCATCACCATCATCCTCCACCATCATCATCATCGTCATCATCCTCCGCCCTGCACCATCAACATTATCATCATCATCATCATCCTCCTCCACCCTGCACCATCATCATCATCATCCACCCTGCACCATCATCATCACCATCATCATCATCATCCTCCACCCTGCACCGTCATCATCATCACCATCATCATCCTTCACCATCACCATTATCATCCTCCACCATCATCATCATCATCCTGTACTCACCCTGCTATAGAGGGGGTGGGAGGCGGCCGTGATAGGCCTCTGTAACTCTGCGTCTGATTGGCCAAGGCGGCTGCTCATCTCTTGATCCCTGGAGATCACTGGTGGAGGGACCCACTAGCCCCGGTCACTAGACCCCGGTCCTGCCTCATGTCTGCCGGCCGGACCAGCCTCCGGAAGCTCTTAGCACTCTCAATTGAAATTTGCTGCATTGATCCTGTGGAGACCTCCTTCGTTCCAGGGATCCTGTGGAGACCTCCGTCGTTCCAGGGATCCTGTGGACACCTCCTTCGTTCCAGGGATCCTGTGGAGACCTCCTTTGTTCCAGGGATCTCCGTCTGTCTGTCCCTCTGTCTCTCCGTCCGTCTCTCTGTCTCTCCGTCCGTCCGTCCCTCTGTCTCTCTGTCCGTCCGTCCCTCTGTCTCTTTGTCTCTCCGTCTGTCCGTACCTCTGTCTCTCTGTCCGTCCAGCTGTCCCTCCGTCTCTCTGTCTCTCCGTACGTCTCTCTGTCTGTATGTCTGTCTGTTGTTACTTATTCAGCACTGAGGATTCCTGTGAAACAGAAGAGAAGAAATCAAGCTGCTGAAGTTCTTCTGCATGTGGGCAATTCCATGTAAAAGGACCCATGAGAATCACAATGTGAAATTCATCAGAGCATATGAAATTGAATGTAGAGCATATGAAATTGAAGTGAAAGCTAAGAGTCAGAAATACATTTCTCAACCATCTTCCATCATAAAAATAGGGATAAGCAGAGGCTTTGACTTCTAGTCAAACATGGAAAAGCATCTAAGAAAATATTTACCAGAAAAAGTCTTAAAAGCTGTTTTGAAAAACATCAAAACTTATATTTCGTTTTTAGGTAATGGTTAAGAATCATTGCCCAGTCTCCGGGTCATTCTGTTACCAAAATGTTATTTTCAAATTTCTCTGCCTCATGGGGAGTGATGATAATGAAAGTTAACAAAAGTAAGAAGTATAGGTAGACCTACCAAATATGTGTAGTGTTTTTACTGATATCGATTTAGTTTATGAATTAAGAAGTGATTAAAAATGGTTATTCTGTTACCAAATCGGTAACACAAATACCTAATGAAATCGGTAATGGAATTACTGAAATTAAATTGGCTACATTCACTTATTGTACAGGTTGTACAGAACCTTCGGCTGTCCCTGTGGGAGAACCCTTTAAGGAACCCTTTGGGTTTCATGTAGAACCCTTTTCACAGAGGGTTCAACATGCAACCCAAAAGGGTTCTTCCACAGGGAAAGCTGAAAAACAGTGAAAAAACATACAGTAGTAGTTACAAACATGCAATGAGGATGTTGATGATGATGATCAACATCCTCACCAAGCTCCTCATCTCATGCTCCAATAAATGGAGACTTCATTGTTGTTGAGTACAGTGGAGAAAGCAAAGCCAGCGAATCATCCAAATGTGGAGTGTGTCTCCCGGTAATTGACCCTGTACAGGAGCCCCGGACAAGCCCTCCAACTAATGGGTTAAATCCTCTGCCTAAAGGGTCTTACCCAACTTGGATTCAACAAGATAACAATCAGCTAGTGTCGAACAGACTCAGCCTGCTATTAACCGTCTCCGTCCCACAGTTTCCCCTGCTACTGCTTAATGCCAAGCCCTGTAAGTGACCTACAAATCAGGACTGAGCCTATGAAAGCCCCAATGGTTAACGACGGCTCTATTCTTATATGAGTGCCAGTTGGTGTAGTTGCAGGAATTGGATTTATAGATGAGGACAATTCATCCAAAGGGGATATTTCAATACAGAGGCTAGAATAACCATTCAGATCCTTTGGTGTAATATGCACAGTGTAATCTATCTTTTTATGTTTAGCAAGGAGGATAACACATCATTTCAGGTGGTAAGTCCTGTACTAAGTACAAATCTACAAAAACTTATCCTTGGTTTGCAGAGTTGTTCTTTATTCAAGCATTAAGCATGACAGCAGGATAATACAAAATATCAATAAAGTGATTTAATGGAAAAAGAATAAAAATACAAAAGAAGATGAAAAGTAATTACTGTAAGTCTAAATACCGAGGGTTACAAATTTTCCCGTTCTCTCACTCTGGTCCATCACTGCCTCCTCAGTCAAAGTAAAAAGAAAGAAAAGATATCGAAAAAGCGATTCTGGTCGATCACCACACCCTCAGCCGAGGGATTCCCGATCTCAAGTTTCAAGTTTCAAGTTTAAATAAATCCAATCTGGCTGTCTAACTTGTAGTAACTTTAGAGAGTCTCCGTAAAGCATCGACAGTGGCCATTGTCGAAATATTCTCGAATCCTCTATCAGCCCAGCCGATTTCTCAGAAGCAGCACTATACCCTCAGCCGAGGATCGACAATGGCCCACCTCCCAGTACAAGTGAAGTGGTCACTCAACCCCTAGCAATCCTTTTCGCTGAATATAGGCAGCCAAAAGGCTGAGCCTACTTCTGATACTAACAGCAATTCAGACTGGGGGCTTTCCGTTTCGAAAACTCTCTCCAGAGGGGATTTTGGTCGCGGAACCCCGATTGGGCAAGTCCTCCTGGTCTCTATAGGGATCCGTCCTCCTGGGAGATAATACGATAATACGTCTAACCAATTTTGTATAACCCCCTTCATGAGCTCCTCTGAGCATAACTGTTTCATGTGAGCAAAGCTTCTGGGTCCCCTTGACATTTACAGTTCCTCCTTACCCCCCTCTGGGTCGTCCTTGACTATTACTTTATCCTAACCCATTGCCTTCTGGACTCAACCCAAACCTCTCACAACTCTCTTGACTTAATTCCCCTTTCTCTCCTTCCCTTTCCAATTGATTACATTTCAACTTTATTTGTTACACCTAGTTGGACAGATCAGTTTCATCCTTCAAATCATAAAACAGGCAAAACCTCCTTTCAACACAAATGAACCCCAAGTTATTTGATCAGTTTTATGTCTGAATAGTTTCTATTTATATTTTTTATAGTTTCTATTTCTTGCCATGAGACATTCAGTACCTTAGTAGCACATATCACTAGTAGTATATTATATGTTTTGCTGGTTCTACTTTAGCATATTAGTAGTACATAACATCAGTAGTATATAGTTTTTGATGGTTATATTTCAATGTGTTAGTAGCACATACCATCAGTAGTATGTAGTATGTTTTGGCAGATTATGTTTCAGTGTGTTAGTAGTACATACTCTCAGCATCAAGATCCAGCAGTGGGTACCTATGACATATTCCTCCGTAGCCTCCGTAGCCACAGCCTCCGTAGGTACCCCCCCATCTGCCACCCCCCTGCCCCACCCCATCTGCCCCTCCTCAGAGAGCGGAGCGGGAGCAGGAACCGTCCCAGGAGAGACACTGACATCACCATCTTCCTCCCTCCTCTAGCTCAACAACCTCCTCTTTAAGCCCATCCTGAATCATCCCCTGAGCTGAGCTCTCAGCTTCCCCGGACACTTCTAGCCTGAGGACACTAGATGGAGCCAGCCGCCCACGCCAGGGCGCCCCATCAGGAATCCACCCGTACCCACGTGACACCGCCATCCTTGCTCGTCCATCAGGGAGCCTGCCATGATTTAAGTGCCGAATCCCCCCTCTGAAGTTCTGAGTGGCCTGCTCAGGTGGAGATGCAGGTCGGGGGAGGGACAGACTTTGGACAAGTGTAAGTAACTTCTATTGAGAATGATGACATACATGTGACAGACTTCTACAAAAAGGACATCACGATTTTCATCAGGAAAGAACCCTCTGACACATATGGTGTGGTGTCCCTAAGATAGATTTTAGGATCCTCCCCACACCGGTTGAAGATTTTAGGGTCATTCTGTTACTAAACTTTGAAGCTGCACAGTTCTGAAGATTTTTTTTTATTTTTTTTATTTCAGTTGGAATTGTTAGGAGTAGTCCTTGTGCATAGAGTTGTGTTTGTTAAACGTCGCTATCAAGGGTTTTTATTTGGCATACGTTTGAAAAGTGAACAATGGAGTCCCAGGGTCATTCTATTACCGTGGAATTGGCCATGATACATGTCTGATATTTTGGTGGCTTTGATCACAAAAAAAGAGTGTGTGTGTGTGTGTGTTGTTGAAAGATATGGACTTGCCTCGACCTGCAACTCCTGGTTCTAGACAGGCCTGTGTGGAGTAATGATGTTCTGAAGTAAAATCATATATCCTATTATCAATAGGATATACTAAATAACCAATGATGAACATAAAAATATAACTATTCCAATGCAGCTAATAAAGTAACAGCAAATGTAACCATTCAAATATAACCAATAGTACATGGTTTAATACATTTAATGTTTCAAATGTACCTAACAGAATGATTAATGTGGAAATGTGTTTAACATGTTTAATGTTTGAAGTTGAGTACCTAACAGAGTGATTCAAGATTGACTAATGATTGAAATGTGTTTAACCCTTGTGTGGTCTTCGGGTCAAATTGACCCGTTTTAAATTTTTACTTGAAGAAAAAATATACAAGGAAACATTTTTTCAACCTGAAACTCCATGGCCTTGGCTTATTTACTGTGAAGAACATGTCAAAGAAAAAAAAATCATTGAGTGCACATGCTACACCCCCCCTACACATTTATGTCCTTCACAAGGTCTTCGGGTCAATTTGACCCACATATACACAGAGACACACAGACTCACAGAAACATGCACACACACACTCACTCACACACATACAAACACACACACACACACACACAGAATCTGCACAATGTTGTTACAAAACATTCTGGGAAGCCAGAGGGAGGAGACCCTGAGAGACACCAGGGGACACGGGTGGTACTGGATATGTCACAGGGCCTCAGTGGCCACAACATCACTTGGGATAATTTTTTCACATCGTACAGCCCGGGACAGGAACTTCTCAAAAGAAAGCTGACAATGGGTGGAACAGTCAGAAAAAATAAGACAGAGCTCCCACCTCAGCTTCTAACTGTAACGAACAGGACAGTCCATTCCTCCCACTTTGTGTTTACGGCCAACATGGCCCTGGTATCCTACATACCCAAAAAGGGCAAAAATGTGATTCTTATGAGCACTGGTGACACCGCACATACAGAGGAGACAACATGTGCCCAGGAACCCAGCTTCTCTAGCCATAGTGAGGAGGGTGGAGGAGGCTCCTGCTGTCCCACCTGCACGACCCACACAACCACAACCTCCAGTGCCTGAAGTAAGTGTCCTGTTGTTGTTGTTGTTTACGTGTGCATGTATCTGTGTGTGTGTGTGTGTGTGTGTGTATGTTTCTGAGTATCTCTGTATGTATGTGGGTCAAATTGAAATTGACTATTAGAGGATGTGGTGGGAAAAAAATCCTGAACTAATAAAGTATTTTCATTATTCTAGATTGCAGCTGGTGGCAACAAGAGGAAGCACAGCGAGGTGTGTGAACCCTCAAAGGACTCAAAGACACAAACCACATGCAGAAACTGCTAAAAGTACATCTGTAGGACACATACTCTCAAATTGTATGTATCCAATATTATTTCAGAATTGTTTGAAAGAAGTATTTTTCAGTGTACTGTATTTCATTGACAGTGAATAAAGCAGTGTACATTTCGTTCATGTTTTGTGTTTCTATTTATTGTAAATCATCTCAAATTATTTTTGAGACATTTTTGAGAGATGTATTTCATATCCAGTGACTAAATCGATCTAAGTTTGGTTCTTGTGTTTCTATTGTCGTTCATCACCTGTATTTGCTTTTCACAGCTTTGATTATAATAAGATAAAGATGAAAATCAAATGAGAATATCTCCTCAAAAATAATAAACATCAATGAAAACATTGTTTCATTTCAACTTTTCAGAGATAAGCATTCCACCCAAGTCCTTATTATAGCAGATTTTTTACATAAATTATAACTTTATCACAAAAAACGAATTACACTTCCACTGTTAAATATGATCTAGCAGAGATTAATTGCAAATATTAATCATACATGTTATCTATATTGTTTGGAATTGAGATAAAGACAATATATGTTAAAGAGTTTTGAATGGAAATTTGTATTTTTGTATTGCTTTTAAAGCCCCAATAATGTCCCGGGTCAATTTGACCCGAAGACTTCCAAAGGGTCCAAAAAGTGAAGACAATACGAGGGTTAATATGTTTAATGGTTGATGTTGAAGTTTGTTTTATGATTAAAGTTGAAGCGTTGATCTGTATTCAAGTTTGGTCGGGAGAGAGAGGTGAATGACCTTGGGACGTGGGCCTTATATGGAGGGTACTGTACAAACAGGGGAAGATGTGCCCAAATATGGTGCAACATCCACCTAAGATACTTTCCAGAACAGGGGAAGGTATGCCTAAGTATGGTGTGGGGAAGGAGAAAGAAGTCTGATAGGTGGAAAACGTTTAACCTATACCTACACCAAAGTCCTCTCTGGGGAGAGTTTAGACTTGGAAGCCCCCAGCCTGGATTGCTATTAGTATCGGAGTAGGCTCCCCTCTTAGCTGCCTTAGCCCTCGCCCTCTCAGTAGTTGGAATTGTCTGTGGGACTCGGTTAAAAGGCTTGCTGGAGGTTGTGTGACTGCTTCACTTGTACTGGGAAGCGTGAGTCGCCGAAGCCCCTCGGCTGAGGGCTTGGTGCTGCTCCAGAGAAATCTGCAGGGCTGATAGAGGCACCGAGAGTATTCGGTGGTTGCGTAAATGCTGATGCTGGATGGAGCCTCTTTAAATTTATACTACATTAGACAGAGTAGGGACAGATAGGGTAAGATTTCATTTCTTTCATTCCTTTTATTTACTTTAATTTATTCCTTTTATTTACTTTAATTTATTTTATTTTTTAAATTACTTTATTACTACATTGCATTACCATGCTGTAACGTTTAAAGCTTAAATAAAGTACAAATCTGCATTTAAAGAAAAATAAGTATTTTAGTTCTTGTTCGAAGTTTTAGACAGAATTGAAATAGTCACCTAAGTTGTGTTACTCTCCTTGCTAAACACAGATACATAGATAGATTACACTGTACAGTATATAGTGTATTCACTTTGAATGTTTCATAGATGTGTGTATAGTCATATTTTATGTCATTTTAACGTGTGTTTTACGAATCGTATTGTGATGTTATTTTCATTATTGTGTGATGTTTCTTTCCAGTATTTTGCGTCTTTGTATGTGTAGTATGTTGTAGTATGTGCCTTTGATTATGCTACACAGGAATTCAGTCAAATGGGCAATCAGTTTATTACAACAGTCATGGTAACGCATTCAGAATTATTGTTCGGAGAGGCAACTTACCCGATCTCCTACACAAGTTAGTGTGTATAGTCTTGCTAAGACAATCTTTGCTGATTTGACTAGTTTATTAGAACAATCACCTACAAAGGTATGTTTTATATTTTGCGTATTTCCACTATTGATTGTATGACTTGAAGTAAGCAGAATTGTTTACGTTATTGCTTGTCTAAAATAAATCTCCTCAAATTTGATACAACGCTTTTCTCATTTGTCCGAAAATCAGATAGATCTGTGTGCTAGGATAATCTGCGAGAATCTAAGCATGCAATATCAATCAATCAAGCTTGCCTTGAGCCAGTTGTGGAGAGAGAGTAGCATGGTGAAACGGCCATAGCCAAGCCCAAGAGTAGGAATTGGACCGGAGATCAGGATCCTTTTCCCAGTGGACAGTAGTGCAGCCAGGAGATGTCTGAAGTCCTCTTTTAACATTTCTGACTGCCGTTTCCTGGTGTCGTTCGACCCAACGTGCACAATGATCCTGGTGCACTCTGGGTGGTGTTGTAGTGCAGTGGGCAGCTGTTCCAGGATGTCTGACACACAGGCTCCAGGGAAACAGTAGGTGTGCCCACCCCTCATTCTGATGTCTCTTACGATGGAGCTCCCTAGGACTATGGTTGATGGGGGAGGGTGGTCAGGCTTACAAGTGCCAGGTGGGTTGCAGGGTCTGTAGGATCTCCTGGAGTGTGGGCGCTGGGATCTGGTTGTGTATGACCTGGATGCAGCTGTAGCAGCAGACACAGGAACAGTAAAGACTGGGACAGGAGCAGGGATGACAGGGGCCGCAGTAGTGGGGCTGGGAGCTGGGGCAGCTGAGGCATCAGGAGGACCAGGAGGAGGTGCAGGCTCAGTGGGCTGGGATATACAGTGCCTATAGAAAGTCATCATACCCCTGTGAAATCTTTACCTTTTGTCACATTACACCCTGGAAATTAAAATAAATCAAATCTAACTTTTTTGAGCTGTATGTACACATTATAACCCTCATCATCAAAGTGAAAATAAACATTTTAAAAATTCTGGACAATTATTAAAAATTAATTAGTGAAATACCTGGTTTGGTTAAGTGATCAGCCCCTTAGAGTATACCATTATAAACTTGCTCAGGTGCAACCAATCAACTTCCAGATCAAACATCAGGCTAATTGCCCCCCACCTGACATCAATTGTAGTGGTTTTGATTACTTCAGAATAAAACCAGCTGTTTCTTGAGGATTCCACTACTAGAAGTGCATGGTTCTGCAAAGAATTCACCATGGTTGGAAAAGTACTTTCAAAAGGCCTCCGGGATAAAGTTGTAGGAAGGCACAAGTTAGGTGAAGGCTACAAAAAGATTTCGAAGGCTTTAGCTATCCCTCTGAGTACCGTTCAGAGCATCATTAAGAAGTGGAAGGCGTATGGCACCACCAACACCTTGCCTAGATCAGGCCGTCCGTCCAAACTGGATGACCGAGCCAGGAGGACATTGATCAGAGAAGCTACCAAGAGGCCAAAGGCAACTTTGAAGAACTTACACGTCTTTATGGCTGGGACTGGTCTGTCTGTGCATGTGACAACAATCTCACAAGCTTTACACAAACCTTGCCTGTATGGCAGGGTAGCAAGAAAGAAGCCTTTTCTGAAAAAGTGCCACAGTTAGTCTCATTTGTGCTATGCAAAAACACAACTGGAAGATTCTGTTGCCATGTGGAAAAAGGTTTTATGGTCAGACGAGATTAAGATTGAACTTTTTGGACTGAACTCCAAGCGCTATGTTTGGCGAAAACCAAACACAGCACACCACCCAAAACACACCATACCTACTGTGAAGCATGGTGGTGGCAACATTATGTTGTGGGGATGTTTCTCTTCAGCGAGGACTGGGCAATTGGTCAGGATTGAAGGGAAAATGGATGCTGCCAAGTACACCCAAATTCTTGAGGACAACCTGCGTCCCTCTGCTAGACAGCTGAAGATGGGCAGGTCATTCACCTTCCAACACGACAACGATCCTAAACATACCGCCAAAAGAACAACACAGTGGCTTAAGGATAGAAAGGTGAATGTCCTTGAGTGGCCAAGTCAGAGCCCTGACTTAAATCCGATAGAAAATCTGTGGATGGACTTGAAGAGAGCAGTCCATTACCCGCTCACCACAGAATTTGACTGAACTCGAACAATTCTGCAAGGAAGAATGGGCAAATATTCTCCAATCTAGGTGTGCAAAGCTAGTAGAGACATATCCAAACAGATTGATGGCTGTAATTGCAGCAAAAGGTGGCTCTACAAAATATTAAATCAGGGGACTGATGACTTTTCCAACCCTGTTATTCTTGTTTTTCAATTTTTATAAATTTTCAGAACTGTCGCCTTTTTTTCATTAGTTTGATGTTGTATGGCTAAATTTGTACATAAAGCTGGAAAAAGTTTTTTTTTAATGGGTTTTGATTTCAGGCTGTACGACAAATATATTAACTATTTCAAAGGGGTATGATGACTTTCTATAGGTACTGTATGTAGCCGCTCCAGGGCATGGAATCTGTTGCTGAGACGAGGGACCTCTACAGGTGCGCGAGGCGGTGACTGTCTGCCTTTCCACTGTCCTCCTGAGGTGGTGTTCAAGGCCCCAGAGGAACGCCTCTTGTGATGCTTGCTTCCCCGAGCAGTAATCCAGGGTTCTGGCGCAGAGGGTGTAGAGCAGTGAAGGTTCTTGGGTTTAGCCCCCAGTCTGGGCCAGGAGTCTTCCAGTAGGCCTGGTGGAGCTTTCATTATTACTGGCTCTCCGGTGGTGGTAGTGCCAAGCCAGGGGAGAGTGATGTCATCTTCAGCTATCCTGGATGTAGCCAGGGCAACCATCGAGTCGATGTCCTGCTTGTCCTCCCTGATCTGGTGAAGAGTAGAAATTCGCCCCTCCAGCTCAGCAATCCTCTGGCTCAGGTGGAGGCAGCTGTTGCAACCATATGGTGAGGAGAGCGGCGGCATGATCACGCTGCGGTGATGACTCGAATAGCAGGACCACGAAGGGCTCCGAGAATGGAATAGGGTTAGGGTTAGGGTTAGCCGAATAGGGGGCTCTAAGGAGGGAAAGACAGGTACTTACACGCGAGGGCTCCGAGAATGGAGCCCACTGTGGTGTTGAATCGAAGAATTTAGACCCTCAGAAGGCAGCAGGCAGGGTCGTGGAGACAGCCGATGTCTGTTTTTAGCCTCGGAGGCTAACGCAGCACACTGTTGTTGTCATTCCATAGACAGCAATAACAGCTCTTCGTAATCCACTCGGTTAGTAAAGAAAAAAGACAATACTTCGAAGTAAAAACTCTGCAGCTAGACTCTTGACTAAAACAAGGAAGAGAGAGCATATATAACCCCTGTCCTGGCTGCACTGCATTGGCTCCCTGTGTCTTTTATAGTTGATTTTAGAATTATTTTACTTGTTTTTAAGGCTCTTAATGGCTTAGCACCTCCATATATCTTAGAGTTCTTGGTGTCCTATGTCCCCTCACGAGCCCTCAGGTCCTCTGAGGGAGGTCTTTTAAACATACCGAAGGTTCCCCAAAATAAAATTGGGGAAGCCGCCTTCATCCATTACGCACCAAAATTATGGCACTCCCTGCCAAAAGGTATTAGAGAGGTGGACTCACACTTAGGACGACTGAGTAAAATGGCAACAACAAGCCAGATTTATTCAATATTAAATACAACAAACAACCAGACAACATGGGGGGAACATTGAGAGGGAACTAAGGGGAGGACGCCAAACGGCGCCAAATAAATGAAAACAAAAATAACACCCAAGCTAATATTCTAATCCTATCTGTTCTAACTACGAAAGGTCTGCTATCTGACTAACTAAATCTTGCCCACCTACCCTAAACCCAAAATACAAGAGGTGGCGCCCGCCTGGGGAAACTAACCTAATGTATATAACAAAACCAAACCTGCGTGATGGAGGTGTAAGCCCATGGGCGTCTTACACGCCCTCCCCTGGGGCTAACTACAGGTGTGGCAGCGAACACAATGGTAGGACAGACACTTTACAAGAACAGTAGGATACCAACACTATAATGCAACAAATGACAGAGAAACCGCTAACCGATGCTACCACACCTCTTCCTCTTTCTGAAGAGTGCGGGGAAGTTTTAAATGGAGACGGACGGTGGTCTAATTGGATGGATGACCGCCAGATGAACCCATTGGTCGAAGGACAACAGGGGGACTGACGGACGAAACAATGATTGACAGGGGGACGAACCAATACCTGGGAGAGAGACAGAGGGAGAAACAAACAGACAAACGACGCCACACGCACAGAAATGTGGGGACGTAACACTAATATCTTTATTATCCTACTCTTTTTACTTATTTGATTATTTTATTGTTTTTTCTTTTTATTAAAGTTGTTCTATTTATTATTGTGATATGGTTGTGATGAACTGTCAAAGCACTTTGAGCTGCATAGTCTGTATGAAAGGTGCTATACAAATAAAGTTATTATTATTATTAAAACTAAGGTTCTTAGAAAGTAAAAGTGAGTCTTTTACCAAATAAAGAGTCCCAAACCCTGAGTAAAGTTACAATAGTTTAATCCCAAGATGCATCAGCTGAATACGCAAAGAATGAGAGTCGCAGCTCTTCTAATGTACTCCCATGAAAACCCCACCCCGCCCCAAGCGGTAAGACTCTTGAAGGAAAGGTACAATGTAGTGAACAGAACACAGTCTCTGAGAGTGTGAAGCCAGCTGCCAGTGTCCACCAGTGTAGCTGTACTCCCCAGTGTTATCTCGGTGGGAGAGTGTTGCGCAGAGCCTTGAGAAAACTTGAGCTGCAATAAAACATCATACTTGAGACTCGGCTTACAGCTACTGTTTAAAGTTTCAGCTGACATTTACGACTTTAGTCAGTCCACAATTCGGAAGCTCTTCTCCCTTGTTCAGCCTGATTGACCTGATGTCAACCAACAGATGGATCCAGTGCCATGCACCTGCCCCCCCCCCCCCTCTCTCTTACTTCCTTCCCCTCTCTCCATCCCATTCTCTCTCTCTCTCTCCCCATCTTCTCATTTCCTCTCACACTCTCCGTTTCCATGGCAACTTTGTGTTGCCTGAGCGACACTCAGCCTAGCCTAGCCCTGTGTAGAGGTGTACTGGCTATCTCAGACTAGGTCCTAATGCGAGTGTGTCTGTCTCCTTTGCTAATGCTAAAGTGTGTTCTATAGCCTGATCTTAACATGATGCTAGTGTGTTCTATGGCCTGATGCTAGCCTGATGCTAGTGTGTTCTATACCCTGATGCTAGTGTGTTCTATGGCCTGATGTGTTGTACAGCCATTCCCACGCTGTGAGGCAGATTAATGGTGTCAATCGCACAGAACACTCATAAAAGCTATTCAGGCTGAAGCCACATCACACGGTGAATGACACACACACACAGGGAACCATTCTGCTTTAGCGAGAGAGGGATACATTCTGTTAGAGGGATCCAATTCTCTTCGAGTTGCCATAATCTGCAGGAACAGTAATACCAAAGTAGGCCAGAGTGGAGCATTCTGGGACATCAGGCCACCCCCTGGGCTTCAGTAGACAACGTCAGGTTAATATAGCCCTTGATATCCCATAATATAGCCTGCTTCACTCCACATTGTATCACTGTTAAAGCGAAATACCCGGCGCTGAAGTTTTGTTTAAGTCTGATAGTCATGGTAACAACAGAGAGTACAGAGGTTCGATGTTCCTTGATGTCATCTTGAGGTTCCGTTCACTTCGGAGACCCCAGAGAAGGCTATCTATGAGAGGCCATACGCTATGCTACACTATCCATCTACAGTTGGCAGGTGTGACAATGTTGCGAAGGCTCGCAACAGCACTGGTGAGGTTTTTATTCAGGTCATTCACCTCCACAAAACAAACACCAGGAGGCATCTATGTTTACAATATGCTATAGTGTGTTTACAAACATTGCCGCCTGATTAATTATGTAAGAGCCAAGTTTACCCAAGTGCACCCGTCCGGACCCGATAAACAGCTCTGATCACGAGAGCGTTGCATATATTTTAAATAAATAAATCCCAACTCATCCAAACCTGCGCTACAATCTAGCAGGAGCCTATGTCAACGTGCACCACCTCACAAAGTGGGGATCAACTGTATCAAACAGACCTGTGTCATTACAACGGAGATCCGAGCTAAACAAATCTCACTTTTGGCGTGTCTCTATTCACAGTCAAAGTTAGGCTGATGTAATGTTGGGGGGGGCGGGGGTGCAAGAGTGTGTAGGACGTTATTGAATGTGTCACTGTCACCTTGATTACTTCAATGTTACCCTCCTTGTCTCCCGGTAAATTCACCCTATAGAGTCCCGGACCAGCCCTCCGTCCAACAGGTTCGATCCTCAGCCAAAAGGGTCTTACCCTAATAGGTTTCTAAATATATACTTAGGCTGATGTCGAATAGATTCACCCTGCTGTTAACCGTCTACTTCCCACAGTTTCCCCTACTACAGCTTACTGGTATGCTCTGTAAGAGACTTGCAAATCAGAACTCGGCATATGAAAGCCCCAATGGTTAACGATGGCTCTATTCTTATATAAGTGCCAGTTGGTGTAGTTGCAGGAATTTAATTTATACATGAGGACAATTCATCCAAAGGGGATATTTCAATAAAGTGGCTAGAATAACCATTCAGATCCAATGATGTAACATGCACAGTGTAATTAACTTTTTATAATTAACAAGGAGGATAACACATCATCTTGGGTGACAAGTACTATACGATGTATAAATCCAATAATATGCAGAGTTGTTCTTTATTCAAGCATTAAGCGTTACAGCATGGCAAATCAAGGTAGCAATACAGTATTTTAAGACATAAAAGGAATAAAAGAAATTAAAGTAAATAAAAAGAGTAAAAATATGTTCAAGTAATTAAAGTAAATAACAGGAGTGAAGAAGTTAACTAAATTAAAGTAAATAAAATGAATAAAATAAATGATATCTTACCCAATCAGCATGACAAATCTACTCATGAAACAGACAAATTCATTAAATGGTAAAATCAATAATGCAGGGTTATTCTTTATTCGAGCATTTAACATTAAAATCAATAATTTTATAGGAAAGGAAGATAAAATAACCTCTTACCCTCAGCTTTCCCTACTCCGTTTCACTTGGTATAAATTTAGATCCATCCAACATCGACTTATGCATCCACCGAGTGCTATCAGTTCCTCTGTCAGCCCAATATGATGACTCACTCTGGTATATCACTGTGCCCTCAGCCGAGGGACTTCGATGACTCTCGATTCCCAGTCCAAGTAAAGCAACAAGAACTAAAATACCTTTAAATGCAGATTTGTACTTTATTAAAGCTTTAAGCCTTTCAGCATTACAAGGTAGTAATAAAGTAATTTAAGAAATAAAAGAAACTAAAGTAAATAAAAGGAGTAAAGAAGTTAATGAAATTATAGTAAATGAAAAGGAATAAAAGAAATTAAAGTACATAATAGAAGTAAAGGGTTAGGGTTAAGTTAACGAAATTGTCATAAATAACAGGAATAATAGATATTAAAGCAATCAAACTAAATAAAATAAATAAGAGAAAATAAATCTTACCCTATCTGCACCTATTCTGTCTAACTTAGTATAAATGTAGAGAGGCTCCATCCAGCATCGACAGGCCACTGCTGAAATACTCTCGATTCCTCTATCAGCCCAGCTGATTTCTCCGGAATAGCACCGTGCCCTCAGCCGAGGGACTTCGACGACCCACACCTCCCAGTACAAGTGAAGCGGTCACTCAACCTCTAGCAATCCTTTCAACCGAATCCAGGCAGCTAAAAAGGGAGCCTACATAACAACAGCAATCCAGGCTGGGGGCGTCCGAATCTAAACTCTCTCCAGAGAGGACTTTGGTCGTGGATACACCGATCGGGCTAGACCTCCTGGTCTCTTAGGGATTCTTTGGAGAAACTCTTTGGAGTTTTGTGGAAAATGCCTGTTGAAATGCACCTGACATCTAGTTTTGTATACTCTGCCCCTTCTCGCCTGAGTTCCTCCTGGAGCCCTCCTCTGAGCATCACTTTCTCACGTGAACAAACAGTATTTGACCCATTCTTGTTACGGTTCCCCCTCCTAACCAACCCTCTGGCACCACCTCGAGGCCGCGGCGGTCATCACTGGAGCGTCTTCCCAGTCGACAGCGCACCTGGACCCGATCCCCTATCATCACACCTGCGACACATCTCCAATCAGCACCCTACATAAACCCTGCCTGATCTTCTCTCCAGTGCCAGATCGTACTGCGTCCCACGATACCCCATCCTCCCTGGTGTTTCCCCTCGTCGACCCTTCCACGGACCTAGCCCCCCTCCCCGACTACTGGACCTCCCGTCTTCCCGACCATCTGCTCGTCCGACTACCCGCCTGCCTGCCGAACCCCTGCTCGTCCGACTACCCGCCTGCCTGCCGAACCCTGGACCGACCCACGACTACTCTTTTGGATTATCCTTCTCTCCCCTACCCCTTTTCCCCCCCTCTATAAATAAATACGCCTTCGGGCTAAACCCCCACCATCTCTGAGCGCCGTCATTTGGTTCCGCTGACTTTCTTGAGTAACAATTCTAAGCCATCTTGACATTGTCAGGCTCCTCTTTGTCTCTTTCCCTTATCAAAAACCATTGTTGTTTTGACTCAACCCAACTTTTCTCAGCCTTGTCAAATTTCCCTTTCTCTCTTTCCAATATCAAATCATTACATTTCAACTTTACTCGTTACACATGGTTAAACAGATTAGTTTCATCATTTAAATCATAAAGCAGGTAAAACACATTTCAACATAACCTTAAGTCATCTGATTAGTTACATTGGATGTCATTTCATTAGTTTTCATTTGAATAGTTATATTTGCCATTATATCATTAGTCATTCAGTATATTAGTAGTACATATCATTAGTAGTACATGCAGTAGTACATGTTAGTACTACTAACATGTACTAACAAGTAGTACATCTAGTTCAACTTATCAAACCTCTTTATCCCATTTTAACATTAATCAATCATAAATCGTTCTGTTACTTTTTACTCTGACATCAAACTGTCAGTTACATTGTAAATAGATATATGCTTTTCATGTTACTTTATTAGTTATCTCCATCTGGTATATGGCAGTGCTCACATTTACCGTTATTGATCACATTGCTTTATTTTAGACTTATTACAACATGTAGACTTGCCTGACTCATACTACAGAAGTAATATCGCCTCCAGCTCCTCCGCTCCCAGCTGTGGTACACGACTCAGTTCATCAAAGTCCAGCTGCGGATAATCCATGTCACTGAGGAGATCCATGACATATTCCACCGTAGGTATCCCGACTTCTGGATTGAGAACAGGCATTATCGCCTCTGATCCCACCTGCTTCTCCGTAGGGAATGTTACCTCTGGAGCGGAAACTGACATAGTGAAACTCTCAGCAGAATGGTTGATAATCCCATCATCTTCTCGACCCTCTGGTTCAATAAACCCCCTCTTAGGCTTATTCTGTTTCCTCTTATGAGCCGAGCTCCTGGTTTCACTAGGCACCTCTAGTATGAAGCCACCAGGTGGGGCCAGCTCACCACGCTGAGGTCGAGGCCGCCGCCGCTCTGATTCCTCCTGAAGGCGCTTTCTCCTTGCCAGCCCATGTGGTGCTGACATCTCTTCCTGTTTATACGGGAGCCTGCCACGGTCTTGAATGCATCGAATCCCTCTTCTGAAGCTTGGTGTTACGGTTCCCCCTCCTAACCAACCCTCTGGCACCACCTCAAGGCCGCGGTGGTCATCACTGGAGCGTCTTCCTCCCAGTCGACAGCGCACCTGGACCCGATCCCCAATCAGCACACCTGCGACCCATCCCCAATCAGCATCCTACATAGACCCAGCTTGAACTCCACTCCAGTGCCAGAACGTACTGTGACCATACGGTAACCCGAGAGTATTCTCATCGTTACGCTTCAGCCCTTCAGTGTTTTCGTCTCCTTGTCGTTGCCTTACCCCTTGTCTCCTGTGTCTCCTCCTGCAGTCCCGACCCCCTTGGATTCCGCCTCGACCCTTCCACGGACCTAGCCCTTTCCTGTTACTGGACCTCCCCGCTTGCCCGACCCCTGCCTGTCTGACTACCCGCCCGCCTGCCAAACCCTGGACGACCCTCGACTACTCTCTCTGGATTATCCACTCTTCCCCCTTCCCTTTTCCCTATTATTATTATTAAAGATGCATAACCGTATTCTCCGCTCTCTGTGCCGTCACTGGTTCCACCCGAACGTCTCTGCCTAACACTCGGAGTGGCATACTCAGGTGGCGATGCAGGTCGGGGGATGGACAGATTTCCGACATGCATCAATATGGCTGTGCACTCGTGTTATAAGCTTTCATTTGTAGGCTAGGTTGTAGCAACCTCATGATGGGCATAGGGTGGGTAAATTTGAGTATCATGCCCGGGGTGGATATGTAAATAGCCGAAACCCATCGATGTTACATTGAGCTGGTTAATGGAATATGAATATGACAGTCATCCAATATGCTGTAATAGAAATAACGCCATGCTCGTTGCCTGCGCGCCTCCTTTCCTTTCCTTAGAAAATACATGGCTGCAGTCGGATATACCCTTTTGCCTATATTGATGATTTGTGTAAATCGCATTTGTATTAATTCACGTTTTGAAAGCCTCAGGTATTCTGTAGTCATTGCAAGTCCAAAAGGCTGTTTGTATTTACAGCAATATGGAATTAGCAAAACCAAGGGGAATACATATCCGCTATCGTAAAATGTCCATTCCAGACCGCTATACGGAAAAAAGACACGCCTCTGCTGTGGAAGACAATGAAGAGAGACGTGGCCAAATTAGTAATGGTTGTCATTTTTACTAACACAGCCTCTCAATAGTGTCCTATTCGTCACCAACAATATCCGACTCTGCCTCTCTTGCCTGAACGTTTAATCTTAGCATATACTGATGGGGGAGGGTAATCTTTTTCTTGATTGTTTCCGATTAACAAACAAAGGCAGGACAATTTATCCAGCATGCTCTCCCCCTTTAAACGATCCCTCAAAAAGCGCTATACAAAATAAATGCATCATTATTATTATTACATTGTGTGAACGAGAGAAGGCTGCCCTTGCTGAAAATGTGGACGTTTGCACCCTGTTATAACTGTAGGCTACTTTCCTACCCAGTCTCGTACATGTATCCGATAAGGCAAACCATTCTCTTTTCAAACATCCTCCACAACTCTTCTCACCTCCTTGTGGTGGCTTTCGGCAGCACGCCCAGTCACATCTCCTTATCCATCTCTGTTGTTCATTTCACCTGGGGGCTTTAGCTTCCACACAACCTGTGTGTGTGGATTCTGCTCTTCCCCCGCTCTGTCTTTCTTTCACACTAGGTAGACATTATGACATCATATAGTTCAATAGTTTGACTGACAGCTGTGTAAATCTGTGCATACACAGTGCTGGTATCTAGGTTTCCTTTACTAAAGAAGAATTTAAACAGTCTCAAATTAGCTGTCGCTTTAGTCTCAGTGACTCAGTCTCACCATGGTGACAAATTTAAATACGTTTCCACCGGCGGTTTTTGGACACAATATGGACAGTGGGTTGTCTTGACGACCATGACAGGAGATCACACTGTCATATGAGCGGAAATAACTTCCTCTGCATTGACGTAAACCCCTTCTATCTTTTCTTTTTCCCCTTGAGGGGTGTGTGTGTGTGTGTGTGTGTTTGGTTCATCAATTGTTGTTGTAATCTGAAGGGTGTTAGTATGGATGTTAAACACAGTGTTTTGTTCGGTTTTGTAACACACACAGGAAGTGAGGCTGGATCTTAGATCGATCAGGGAGCGTAAGATAGTTCGTAAACAATGTCTGACTCCAATTAATAAGTATGATATGATTGGCTCCCTACTTGCGTAACTAGCCGAATATAATGAGCCTGAGGTTCACAGTCGGGGCACCCTTTAACGTTATGGCCTATAACGAGAGCACCTCACTAAATCCTTTCAATGTCTATCTTAGTCGGGAATCACGATGCAATATGAATCAATGACTAGTTTAAGTAAGAGTAATTTCCTGTCATGCTATATGTACGTCGGAAATGTCTGTCCTAATTAGATTATAAGATTCTATTTGTAAAGTATTTGAACGCCAACCGGTGTAAAAACTGTGTTGTGCGCTAAACCCAAAACAACACAACTAAGGAACATAAAGTAATTTCTAGGCTTAACCTGGTCCCTGGAGCTTGTGTGTCAGACATCCTGGAACAGCTACCCACTGCACTACAACACCATCCAGAGTGCACCAGGATCATTGTGCACGTTGGGTCGAACGACACCAGGAAACGGCAGTCAGAAATGATAAAAGAGGACTTCAGACATCTCCTGGCTGCACTACTGTCCACTGGGAAAAGGATCCTGATCTCCGGTCCAATTCCTACTCTTGGGCTTGGCTATGGCCGTTTCACCAGGCTACTCTCTCTCCACAACTGGCTCAAGGCAGAGTGCACAACCCTCGGAATCCATCTCATCCACTTCATTGACAACTTCGATCTCTTCTGGAACCGCAGTGAGTACTATAAGGGTGATGGACTCTACCCCAACCACACTGGTGCACACTGTCTCTCTGCTAACATGGACTTTGTCATCCAACACACTGACACAGCTGTCTGAGAAAGTCCAGGCCCCCACAGGGTAACGACATCACCCATTCCAACAAAACAAAGTCAATCAAATCAGTTACCTTGTGTGATTCCTACAGCCTGTCATGGTCAACACAAGGGTCCTGGACTAATTAACAAATACTCATTAATTTCTCACAGTAGAGATGTTTTCATTCGAATACCATCCCAGTTACTATTGGCAACAGGCAACATGTTCGATCTTTCAACCATCAGCTAAAATGTACTACCCGTGGTATAACTAAAAATAATCTTACCACCATCCCATTAAATGCTCCATCCCCTGCACTAAGAAAGCCTGTATGGGAAAAAATGGACATGGCACTTCTCAATGCTCGATCACTTCGCAATAGGTCCTTTGTTATCAATGAGCTCATCTCTGAACATAAACTTGACTGCATGTTTTTAACAGAAACCTGGTTAAATAGCGACAGACCTGCTGTTCTTATTGAAACGTCCCCTCAATGCTATCGTTTTGAACACTCTACTAGAAATGGTAAAAAAGGTGGTGGGACTGCCTCTATATTTGCTGATGCCCTGAACTGTAGAAATATCCCTATTGGTGATTTCCGCTCCTTTGAACATCATGCTATACTGTTAAGATCCCAACCTCCTGTACTTGTTATAACCATATATAGACCCCCCAAACAGTGTCCTATCTTCCTGGATGAATTATCTGAATTGTTGTCCATTGTCAGTACAAATTATGACAACATTATGCTATTGGGTGATTTTAATCTACATGTGGATAACGTGGCCGACTCTAGAGCTGCTGGGTTCCTAAAAATGTTGAGTTCTATGGACTTCATTCAACATGTTAATGAGCCGACACACAACCACGGTCACACGCTAGATCTAATTATTACTCATGGCCTAACGGTTGATGTATCCTCTGTAATTGACTTGGCACTCTCAGACCATTACTGTATCTTTTTCACTGCATTATTATCATCATTTAGCTTTGCTACTGAGCAGGTTGTTACAAAACGCTATCTTACCCCGGAAGTTGCTGAAACTTTTGTTAATCATTTTAATAACATACCCCCACAGATCCTTCCGTCCTCTTGTGATGATCTTGTCAACAATTTTAATAATAGGTTAAAGTCTACCTGTAACAATGTCCGTGACACACAGAGGCAGACGCAGTGTTGGGATGAGGGAATTGTTAGTTTATTTTGTCGGTTCTTAGTTCTCTGGCTTTCCAGCCCTCCAAACACTCGGCAACTTTCCAGTTGCCGTTCTATCCTGAAAGCAGAGGCACACACATCTTAAACCCTTTCGTTAGCGAGGCTTCATTCGCAACAGGTGCGCAACCAGCCTCGCTTCCGTCACCCTGGCCACGGTCCTGTAGCTCCCTCTACAGGCCGAACGCTGCATGTCCCCCCACACTACCATTGACACTGTAGCACCAGCCAAACTTAAGAAGACTAAATCTAAACAGAAACCACCATGGAGAACAGGGGATATTATTAACTGTAGGAGAGCTGAACGTCAATGGAGAAAAACTAAGCTGCAAGTCCATTTTGACATTTTTAAAGAACACCTCGCCAACTTCAACAGAGCAATTAGAAATGCAAGACAAGCTAATTTCTCAAAGCTGATTTCTAATAATTTTAATAATCCTAGAATACTTTTCTCAACTATTGACAGCCTCATGAATCCAGCCCCAAAAAAACACGCTTTATTCTCCTCAGTATCAAAAAGCGAAGAATTTGCCACATTTTTCAGGGACAAGACATCAAAAATCAGGCTGGACCTCAAACATGTTTTACAGAATGTGCGTGAGCTCCTGTCTTCGGACACTACCCCTCTGCCTAAGATCACTATGAATGGTTTTGCTGCTATTGATAAAGAAATGCTGAGGAAAGAAGTTATGGAACTAAAACCCTCTACCTGCTCACTTGACCCCCATCCCCACCACCTTTTTTAACCCTCGTATTGTCTTCACTTTTTGGACCCTTTGGAAGTCTTCGGGTCAAATTGACCCGGGACATTATTGGGGCTTTAAAAGCAATACAAAAATACAAATTTCCATTCAAAACTCTTTAACATATATTGTCTTTATCTCAATTCCAAACAATATAGATAACATGTATGATTAATATTTGCAATTAATCTCTGCTAGATCATATTTAACAGTGGAAGTGTAATTCGTTTTTTGTGATAAAGTTATAATTTATGTAAAAAATCTGCTATAATAAGGACTTGGGTGGAATGCTTATCTCTGAAAAGTTGAAATGAAACAATGTTTTCATTGATGTTTATTATTTTTGAGGAGATATTCTCATTTGATTTTCATCTTTATCTTATTATAATCAAAGCTGTGAAAAGCAAATACAGGTGATGAACGACAATAGAAACACAAGAACCAAACTTAGATCGATTTAGTCACTGGATATGAAATACATCTCTCAAAAATGTCTCAAAAATAATTTGAGATGATTTACAATAAATAGAAACACAAAACATGAACGAAATGTACACTGCTTTATTCACTGTCAATGAAATACAGTACACTGAAAAATACATCTTTCAAACAATTCTGAAATAATATTGGATACATACAATTTGAGAGTATGTGTCCTACAGATGTACTTTTAGCAGTTTCTGCATGTGGTTTGTGTCTTTGAGTCCTTTGAGGGTTCACACACCTCGCTGTGCTTCCTCTTGTTGCCACCAGCTGCAATCTAGAATAATGAAAATACTTTATTAGTTCAGGATTTTTTTCCCACCACATCTTCTAATAGTCAATTTCAATTTGACCCACATACATACAGAGATACTCAGAAACATACACACACACACACACACACACAGATACATGCACACATAAACAACAACAACAACAGGACACTTACTTCAGGCACTGGAGGTTGTGGTTGTGTGGGTCGTGCAGGTGGGACAGCAGGAGCCTCCTCCACCCTCCTCACTATGGCTAGAGAAGCTGGGTTCCTGGGCACATGTTGTCTCCTCTGTATGTGCGGTGTCACCAGTGCTCATAAGCATCACATTTTTGCCCTTTTTGGGTATGTAGGATACCAGGGCCATGTTGGCCGTAAACACAAAGTGGGAGGAATGGACTGGCCTGTTCGTTACAGTTAGAAGCTGAGGTGGGAGCTCTGTTTTATTTTTTCTGACTGTTCCACCCATTGTCAGCTTTCTTTTGAGAAGTTCCTGTCCCGGGCTGTACAATGTGAAAAAATTATCCCAAGTGATGTTGTGGCCACTGAGGCCCTGTGACATATCCAGTACCACCCGTGTCCCCTGGTGTCTCTCAGGGTCTCCTCCCTCTGGCTTCCCAGAATGTTTTGTAACAACATTGTGCAGATTCTGTGTGTGTGTGTGTGTTTGTATGTGTGTGAGTGAGTGTGTGTGTGCATGTTTCTGTGAGTCTGTGTGTCTCTGTGTATATGCGGGTCAAATTGACCCGAAGACCTTGTGAAGGACATAAATGTGTAGGGGGGGTATAGCATGTGCACTCAATGATTTTTTTTTCTTTGACATGTTCTTCACAGTAAATAAGCCAAGGCCATGGAGTTTCAGGTTGAAAAAATGTTTCCTTGTATATTGTTTCTTCAAGTAAAAATTTAAAAAGGGTCAATTTGACCCGAAGACCACACAAGGGTTAAGACTGTGTTTAATTGCCTGGAGGATAAAGTTCTAGCGATTGCAAATTACTCCCTGCTCACTTGTACTTTTCCCGAGGCACTGAAAAATGCTGTTGTACAACCCCTCCTAAAGAAAAATAACCTGGATCCCTTAGTACTAAATAACTTCAGGCCAATTTCAAACCTTTCCTTTTTAAGTAAAATTCTTGAGAAACTAGTATTCAAACAGCTAAATGATTACCTTCATTTCAGCGATACACTTAAGAAATTTCAATCTGGTTTTCGTCCCCACCATAGTACTGAGACAGCACTAGTTAAGGTCGTAAATTACTTAAGAATGAATATGGATGACAATAAACTCACAATATTAGTCCTGTTAGATTTAAGCACTGCATTTGATCATGACATCCTTACTAACAGATTACAAAATTGTCTCTCTGGCTCCGTTTTAGACTGGTTTAGGACTGTCCGGCAGAGCTTTTTCGGTCTCCCTTGGTGAACACTCCTCAGCTAACACTAGCATAACGTGTGGGGTCCCTCAAGGCTCCATTTTGGGACCTGTGTTGTTCAGTCTCTATATGCTGCCTCTAGGAAACATTATCAGAGAACATGGAATTAATTTTCATAGCTATGCCAATGATACACAACTGTACATTTCTTTATCACCCAATGACATCAGCCCTATTGATAAAATAGTTCAGCGCATTGATCATATCAACTCGTGGATGTCCCATAACTTCCTGCAATTAAACAAAGATAAGACGGAGGTCTTAATCGTCGGAACAAAGGTCGAACGCGAGAAACTATGCACTAGCTTAAAGTCTCTAGCACAAAACACCAAGCCCCCCTCAAAAAATATTGGCGTGCTGCTTGACCCTGATTTGATTTTTGAATCACACAGCAGTAATATCACTAAAAACGCTTTTTATCACCTCAGAAATATTGCCAAAGTGCAACCATTTCTCTCCCAGGCAGATACTGAGAGACTTATGCATGCGTTTATCACTAACAGGTTAGATTACTGCAATGCTCTCTTCTCTGGTCGACCTAAAAAAACGATAAACAAGCTACAGATCATTCAGAATGCAGCAGCACGTGTATTGACCAAGACCAGAAGAAGAGCACACATCTCTCCTGTCTAAAAGTCTCTTCATTGGCTGCCTGTCAGTTTTAGAATTGATTTCAAGATCCTTTTACTGGTGTTCAAATCACTAAATGGTCTAGCGCCTGAATACCTTTCAGATATGGTTTCAGTTCACAGTCCATCGAGACCTCTCAGGTCCTCTGACACTGGTCTTTTAGTCATACCTGGGGCGAGGACAAAGAAATACGGGGAGGCAGCTTTTAGTGTCTATGGTCCTCGCCTCTGGAATAACCTACCTCATGAGCTTAGGTTGTCACAATCCATAAACAGTTTTAAAAGAAACCTCAAGACACACCTTTTTAGCTTAACTTTCTCTTAACCCATTTGCACTTCTATTTTTGTTTTCTTTTTATTTACCATTTACTCTTAATCCATTATTATTTCTATTTCTATTCTATTCTCCGTATATATGTATGTATTTATGTATGTACGCTTGTATGTTCTGTACTTATGTATTTTCAATTGTACTGTTAAGCACCTTGTATTGCAATTTTGTATGAAAGGCGCTATATACAGTGGGGGAAATAATTATTTTATCCCCTGCTGATTTTGTTAGTTTGCCCGATTACAAAGAAATGAGCGGTCTATAATTTTTATGGTACTTTTATTTTAACAAATAGAGACAGAATATCAACAAAGAAGTCCAGAAAAAACACATTATATAAAGTTATAAATTCATTTGCATTTGATCGAAGGAAATAAGTATTTGATCCCCAAGCAAAACATTAGATTAGATTAGATTAGATTAGATTCAACTTTATTGTCATTGTGCAGAGTACAAGTACAGAGACAACGAAATGCAGTTAGCGTCTAACCAGAAGTGCAAAATAGCAAAAAAAAACATGACTTAGTACTTGGTGGAGAAACCCTTGCTGGCAAGCACAGAAGTCAGACGTTTCTTATAGTTGGTCACCAGGTTTGCACACATCTCAGGAGGGATTTTGGTCCACTCCTCTTTACAGATCCTCTCCAAATCCTGAAGGTTTCAAGGCTTTTGCTTGGCAACTCGAAGCTTCAGCTCCCTCCACAAATTTTCGATAGGATTAAGGTCTGGAGACTAGCTAGGCCACTCCATGACCTTAGTGTGCTTCTTCTTGAGCCACTCCTTTGTTGCCTTGGCTGTATGTTTTGGGTCATTGTCATGCTGGAAGACCCATCCACGACCCATCCTCAGTGCTCTGGCTGAGGGAAGGAGGTTCTCATCCAAGATCTTATGGTACATGGCCCCATCCATTGGCCCCTCAATGCAGTGAAGTCGTCCTGTACCCTTAGCAGAGAAACAACCCCAAAGCATAATGTTTCCACCTCCGTGTTTGACGGTGGGGATGGTGTTCTTGGGATTGTAGCATTCAGCATTTCTCTCCCTCCAAACATGAAGAGTCGAATTCATGCCAAAGAGTTCAATTTGGTCTCATCTGACCACATCACCTTCTCCCAAGCCTTCTCTGAATCATTTAGGTGTTCATTGGCAAACTTCAGATGGGCCTGTACATGTGCCTTCTTGAGCAGGGTGACCTTGCGGGCACTGCAGGATTTCAATCCGTTACGGTGTAGTGTGTTACCAATGGTTTTCTTGGTGACTGTGGTCCCCCAGCTGCCTTGAGATCATTACCAAGCTCCTCCCGTGTAGTTCTGGGCTGATCCCTCACCCTTCTCATGATCATCCTTACCCCACGAGGCAAGATCTTGCATGGAGCTCCAGGCCGAGGGCGATTGATGGTTATTTTGTATTTCTTCCATTTTCTAATAATTGCACCAACAGTTGTCTCCTTCTCACCAAGCTTCTTGCTGCTGGTCTTGTAGCCCATTCCAGCCTTGTGCAGGTCTACAACTCTTACCCTGATGTCCTTTGAATGTTCTTTGGTCTTGCCCATGGTGGTGGAGAGGTTGGAATGGAAGAGATTGATTCTATTGACAGGTGTCTTTTATACCCATAACAAGCAGAGATTAGGAGTACTTTTCCTAAAGTGACAGGACTAATCTGTGTGCCTCATGGGCATATAACCGGTCTGTATGAGCCAGAATTCTTGCTGGTTTGAAGGGGATCAAATACTTATTTCCTTCGATCAAATGCAAATTAATTTATAACTTTATATAGTGTGTTTTTTCTGGACTTCTTTGTTGATATTCTGTCTCTATTTGTTAAACTAAAAGTACCATAAAAATTATAGACCGCTCATTTCTTTGTAATCGGGCAAACTAACAAAATCAGCAGGGGATCAAATAATTATTTGCCCCACTGTAAATAAAGCTTGATTGATTGATTGATTGATTCTGAACCAGCTGTAGCTTCTCAATTGTCTTTTTCACATTTACATTTTACATTTATGGCAGTTAGCAGACGCCTTTAAGCAAAGCGACTTACAATAATACATTTGTTTAAGTAAGTGAATCATCTATCCAACAGTCATCATAAGACAAAGTAATCAATGCTCACACCAGGGGCCATTTGGCAGTCGTAATGCCAGTAGGCTATTTTTTTTATTTTTTAAATATATTTTATTAGCAGGAGAGAACTTGTACAGGGGGGTAGCAGGGGAGAAGAGGTCTTGGGGTTAGGGTTAGTATAGGGGGGGGTAGTGAGGGTGAAGCAGTCTTTAGGAGGGACTGTTAAGATGTAGCTTGAAGCGGTCTTGAAGCGTGAAGCAGTCTTTAGGAGGGCCAGTAAAAAAAAAAGGCCAGTAAAAAGAGCATGACAATAATCAAGTCTGCTTGGTATAAAAGCATGAATTAGCCTCTCAGCATCCTGCTGGGTTAAAAACGAACGTACCTTGGCTATATTTCTCAGGTGAAAGAACGCTGTCTTGGTCACCCTATTTATGTGGGGTTCAAAACTCAGGTCAGAGTCTAAAACTACACAAAGGCTTGTTACTTCCGATTTAATCTGATGGGCCAGATTTCCTAGCCTTTTTGACAGTATATCTCTTTTGTTCTTGGGGCCAACCAAGAGAATTTCTGTCTTATGTAGTTTCAGAAAGTTATCTTTCATCGATTGATTGATGCAGATAAACAGGCAGTCAGATCGTTCGGCTCCACGGAAATGTACAGTTGCGTATCATCCGCATAACTATGAAAGCTGACATTGTGTTCTCTGATGATATTACCAAAGGGCAGTATACAATGAAAAAAGAACCAAGACATCTTCCTTGTGCAACCCCAAAAGACACATCATATCTCTCTGACTCGTAGTCTCCTAGACGAATATAGAATTGCCTCTCTGTAAGGTATGTTCGGAACCAGTTTAGGACACAATCCGAGAGATCAACCCATTTTTCCAGACGATCCAACAGGATGCTATGGTCGATTCAAGATTCAAGATTCTTTATTTGTCACGTGCATACAAGTATACAGTGAAATGCAAAAGTGACAGTGCCACAGAGTAGTGCAACAATACAATAAGTTTTAAAATAGAATAAAATAAAAATAGAAGTACTAAAAAATATACAGTATGGACACTATAAACAGTATAAACAATATGAACAGTATAAGCAGTAAGCAATGTAAACAGCAGATGGATGATTATGTGTGTGCATGTGTGTTATGATGTCAGTGAGTGTGTGAGTGACTTGAGGGGGGCACTGGTGGGATCATCGTTGATGATTCTGATGGCGTGGGGGAAGAAACTCAGCCTTAGCCTCTCTGTTCTTGCTGCATGACAGCGGAGGCGTTTGCCTGACCGCAGTGGCTGGAACAGTCAGTTTTTCGGGTGGTGAGGGTCCTTCATAATCCTGTAGGCTCTGGTCCTACACCTCCTGGTGTACAGGACATGGAGAGGGGGGGTTGGAGCTCCCATGGTCTTTTCTGCCAGGCGTACCACCCTTTGCAGAGCTCGCCTGTCCTGGGCCGTGCTGTTACCATACCAGACGGTGATGTTGCCAGCCAGGATGCTCTCCACAGCTCCAGAGTAGAAGGACTGAAGGATCCTCCGGGAGACTCTGAATTTCCTCAGTTGCCTGAGATGGAACAGGCGCTGCCTTGCCTTTCCCACCAGAGAACTGATGTCTGTAGTCCAGGTCAGGTCTTCTGAGATGTGGACTCCCAGGTATTTAAAACTGCTCACCCTGTCCACAGCAGTCCCTCCGATGTCCAGCAGTGTGTAGGCCCTTAGTTTTTGTGCTCTCCTGAAGTCCACAATCAGCTCTTTTGTCTTGGAGACATTCAGGATGAGGCTATTTTCCTGACACCAGAGTGACAGGTCCGCCACCTCGTCCAGGTAGCCTTTCTCATTGTTGTCTGAGATCAGCCCCACCACGACTGTGTCGTCCGCAAACTTAATGATGGAGTTTTCGCTGGACTTAGCCACACAGTCGTGGGTGTACAGGGAGTAGAGGAGGGGACTAAGGACGCAGCCCTGGGGGGACTCTGTGCTCAGTGTGAGTGAGCTGGAGGTGTGTCTACCCACCCTGACCACCTGTGGCCTGGCCGTCAGAAAGTCCAGGATCCAGGCACACAGGGGAATGTTCAGTCCTAAACCAATCATCTTATCAGCCAGTCTGGTGGGGACTATGGTATTGAACACTGAGCTGTAGTCTATAAACAGCATTCTCACATAGCCCCCCTTCTGACTGTCAAGGTGAGAGAGAGTGGTGTGGAGGACCTGGGAAACTGCATCGTCCGTAGATCTGTTTGGTCTATATGCGAACTGCAGTGGGTCCAGGGTCGGAGGGAGGGAGGAACAGATGTAGTCCTTAATCAGCCTCTCAAAGCACTTCATGACCACTGAGGTTAGAGCCACGGGTCTATAGTCATTTAAGCAGGCTGGGGAGGTGATCTTGGGCACAGGGACGATGGAGGATCTTTTAAAACAGGTGAGAACTACTGAATTTGCCAATGATAAATTGAATATGATTGTGTCGAAAGCTGCGCTCAAGTCTAAAAGAATAAGAACTGAGACCTTGTTTGTGGCAACACCAAGTCTCAGATCGCTAACTATTTTGGTTAATGCCATCTCTGTGCTGTGGTTAGATCTGGAATTTCTCCAAAATATAATTCTCTTTTAAAAAGTTGTTTAGTATCTTGCTCAATAAGGGTAAATTGGATATCAGCCTGTAATTACTTAGGATATTATAATCTAAATTTGATTTCTTCAATAGCGGTTTCACAACAGCAGTTTTGAATGCGTCTGGAAACATTCCAGTCTTGAAAGATGTGTTAATTATTTTTAGGACTGATGTGGAGACACTGTTAAAAATGTTTTAATTTTAGTTTGTAGGGACAGGGTCGAGACAGCAGGTTGACGGTTTACTCTGTGTTATAATTCTTTCGAGTTCTGCATCAGAGATACTATGAAACTTCCTAATAGTTGCCGGCCTGTTACTGGGCAGATCATATGGAATACTAGTATTTCTGACAATACCAGCTCTAATGGTTGTTATCTTGTCATTAAACAAATTGTGCGAATTCCTCAAATTTTGAGACAGAGGTCAGGCTAAGAATGTCAGAGGTTAACTGATCAATAGTTAAAAACACTACTCTGAAATTTTTGCCATTGTCGTCAATGATCTTAGAAAAGTGATCTTTTCTTTCCGAACGAATAGCTCTGTTATAAGTACTAATGTGCTCCTTAAAAATGCTATGGTGAATCTCTAGTTTCGTTTTTCTCTATATCCGTTCTGCTTTTCTACATCCTGTCTTAAGATCACGAATAGTACTATTTATCCATGGTGATATTTTATCGTGTGACCTCTTTTTAATCTGAACTGGAGCAACACTGTTTAATGCATTGCTCAAGTTACTATTAAAGGCATCAACCATTTCATTTATCAAGTAGTGTACATCACATGGGTCAAAGGAGTTTACAAGTTCAGAAAACCTTCGTTCTGCTGTAGTATCCAAGTACCGTTTTTTAATTATAAATTATCTTTTGTTACTGTGTGTACTGTTATGGAAAATACATTCATAGAACTATTTTCAGGTTATACACTTTCATATGACTGATACAACTTGTGTAACTACTGTGATGACATTTTCTCTTGCCACTCCTCTAAAGTTCTATAGCCATTGTTCTGAGAAGCACTGTATGATTTACCATATGAACAGCGGTGATCTCTGAGGGAGTGGTAGGAGAGAGCAATAGTGGGGGGACAGGCGCATCCTGTCGATAGGTGTGAAATGTTGAACGGCGATTAATCAATAAGAAAGTCTCCCCATTGTTCATTCTCTCCCGCCCTTTCTCACGTAAGCACAGGCCCATCAGCCGATAGCCTTGGCGGCGCCTGTATTATGTTTAAACTGTATAAAAGACGAACCTGACCATTGTCTCTTTAGACTTGTGCTGAACGGACCCCCGGTTCTACGCTGGGCTGCTGTTACGCTCTTGTCTCTTGTTTGCAAGCAATAAATACCGGACTCAGATATTGTGGCTACTCAGGACTTGTTTTTTGATTCTTACCTCCGAAGAGCTAAAGTACAGAGTGGTAAATCCTAGACTTCCACCACAGTACTTAACAGAGCGTCAAAGAGCCCACAGTAATGATCAGAAACAGTAATGTCAGACACTGAAACATTGTCAATGGTTATTCCTTGCGATGCTACCAGTTCAAGTATATTACCCCGTTGATGGGTGGCTTCCGTTACATGTTGTCAATCCTAGGTTGTCAAGGAGATTCATAAACTCCTTAGCCTTGAAGTCAGAACTACTATTAATATATTATGTCTCCATTGAGAATTATTCGATCATAGCTAGTAATAATGGTAGACATAAGTTCGGAGAATTCAGAAAGAAACACTGCCGATTGCGTTGGTGGTCTGTATAATGTTAAAATAAGCACATTTGATTCAGCTTTTAGCACAATGGCAAGATAATCAAAGGAAGAGATCAATTTTAGTGCAGCTAAACTGATCAGAGAAAATAGCAGCTATTCCCCCACCTCTCTTCTCTTGTCTCACTGATTGAAAAAAAATTGTAGTTGGGAGGACAAGTTTCAATGAGAGTTGCGATGCCGTCAACTTTTTGACCAGGTTTCGAAGAAATATAAAATGTAACTTCCTCTCCGAAATAAAATCATTAATTAAGAAACTCTTGTTTGTTAAAGATCTCACATTTAAAAGTGCCATGTTTATACTGATGTCCATCCTTGCAGTATGATCTTTTCCTGTTGCCGATTCCCTCGGAAGAGGCCGAAGGATTCTGAAAGCACACACTGCGCAGAGCGGAACAGCTCACCAGGGGAGTGGACCTATCTGTAACAACAGTCTGAATAGGGAGATGTACTGGTGAGAGTGTTAATGTTAATGCCAGGGGAGGACAGTAAAGGGGGGCTAGTGCTCGAAACAGTGGCCTGAGATGAAACCGGAGAAGAAGAGGGGAATTCCGAGGTGTGTGTGGAGTGTAAACAGTCAGTCACGTGGGGAGGACTGTACAGCGTGCTGCAAGTTGGCCACGAGCATTCGGCTACCCAGGCTGTTGGGGTGGACTCTGTCAGTCCTAAAAAAGGAGAAGCGGTTCCAAAACAAAGCCACCCGAACACTGTTAGCCACCAGTGGTGAAGAAGCTGCAGTGTCAGCAGGCGTCGTTTTCGGAAAGGGGTCCAGATCAGGATGGGTCAGAGCCGCAGGAGCATCAGCTGGGTGGACCGGAGTATTGGCAGACAGGGTCACATAGCGGTTGGAGAGGCATAGGCGAGATGATGAGGCAGCCCCGTCCGGGTGTCCCTTGCGACCACAAACAACTACTTCGGCCCAAGACGACTGATGGTTAGGTGTTGAGCAGGAGGAAAGCCATGGATAAGTGGAGGGGTCCCACAGAACTGTGTCCTGGATGGCTGCCCTGAAAGAGGCAATCTGTTTGGACTGCCCCGAAGCCATGTCCATGAAGCTGGACAAAATAGAGTCTTTCTTCTACAGTTCATCAGAAATCCATTGAATATGTTTGCTTTCTGGAGTCGCGCATAGTCCTCACAGGGCGTAGTTGGCAATGATTGTTCTGCTTGGTTGAAGACGCTGTTTTTGCTGTTTATCTGCGAGTGTGTCCGATGCTTCAGCCTGCTCTCCTCCGTTGTCATCTTGAGTCAAGTTCCACAGTTTCGCAGTAATAAGACAAAATCGTAGTCCAATGTCGTTCTTCCATCGACGAAAATTAGAAAGTAGAGAATGTAGATTCAAATTAAATTCTAAAAGTTTGTTGAGAGCTGTAAGCTAGCACGCACAAGACAGTCAGAACGGAAGTGACCTCAGGTATGACCTCCTTTTTTATCAGGAGGATGTGCAGTGCGGTACTATGGGAGATGATGCGTGAAGCCAGTGGGAATGTTTTCATCAAATTGAGTATTTCCAAAAAACAGATGACATTCATGAAACATTCCACATTGTTTTAACGAGCACTGTAGGCCTACTTTGTCGACAACTTCTTCTCTGCCCGATGTGTGTGCGCGTGTGTGTGTGTGTGTGTGTGTGTTGGCCAGTATCAGAGACTGCAGGAACTTCTTCTCTGCCCTGTGTGTATCAGTGGTCAACACGACCACATCAGTATGACCAACACCACCACATCAGTATGGTCAACACCACCACATCAGTACGGTCAACACCACCACATCTGTCAGTGGACAAGACGACCGCATCACTACGATCAACACGGCCACATCAGTACGGTCAACATGGCCACATCAGTACGGTAAACACGACCACATCAGGATGGTCAACACGACCACATCAATACGGTAAACACAACCACATCAATACGGTCAACACGACCACTGCTGTCAGTATGGTCAACACGACCACAGCTGTCAGTAGTCAACACCACCACATCAGTACGGTCAATACGACCACACCAATATGGTCAAAACGACCAAATCAGTATTGTCAACACAACCACATCTGTCATTGGTCAACATGACAACATCAGCACAGTGAACACGAACACATCAGTATGGTCAACACGACCACACCAGTATGGTCAACACGACCACATCAGTATGGTCAACACGACCACATCAGTTTGTGGTCAACACGAACACATCAGTATGGTCAACACGACCACACCAGTACGGTCAACACGACCACAGCTGTCAGTATGGTCAACACGACCACATGAGTACAGTCAACACGACCACAGCTGTCAGTGGTTAACACAACCACCAGCATGGTCAACATGACCACATCAACACGGTCAAAACAACCACTGCTGTCAGTATGGTCAACACGACCACATGAGTACAGTCAACACGACCACAGCTGTCAGTATGGTCAACACGACCACATGAGTACAGTCAACACGACCACAGCTGTCAGTAGTCAACACCACCACATCAGTACAGTCAAAACTACCACATCAGTACGGTCAACATGACCACACCAGTATGGTCAACACGACCACACCAGTATGGTCAACACGACCACATTAGTATGGTCAACACAACCACATCAGCACGACCAACAAGACCACATCAGAACGGTCAACACGACTACATGAATATGGTGAATACAACCACATTAGTACGGTCAACATGAACACATCAGTATGGTCAACACGACCACAGCTGTCAGTGGTTAACACAACCACATCAGCACAGTCAACACGACCACAGCTGCCAGCATGGTCAACACGACCACACCAATACGGTCAACACGACCACATCAGTACATTCAACAAAACCACATCAGTACTAATTCAAGATGGCGCCTCATACGGCTGCCATGGTGTGTTGGTGCGCACTTCTTTGTTTGTTTATAGTCTTTAATTCCGTTAATTGTGACTCCACGAAGTTTACTTTCACGAGGGACGATATGCTTAACATCAGGGACTCAACACCATCTGATTTATGTCCCAACTTTCTCGCCTCATCTGTGGATTTACTGGACATTCTGGTCAAAGGTGCTCTGGCCCTTGGCCAAGCGGTGCGACGAAGGCGCCGGCGCCGCGGCAAACGCGCCGGGGTTTTAGTGCGATTTAGGGAGAGAGGATTACGCTCGCCTCTATCGGGAATACTCCTCTCAAATGTGCAACAAAATGGACGAATTGCGTCTTCTTATCAGGACAAATAGAGACTTTTCCCTCTCTTCTGTTTTGTGTTTCACGGAATCGTGGCTGATGGAATCGACACCGGACTCTGCTGTACATGTGCCCGGCTTTCAGCTGTTACGGGCAGATCGCGACCCGATTTCTACTCGCAAGGCGAAAGGAGGAGGGATCTGTTTCTATATAAATCAACGCTGGTGCAACAACGTGAAAGTGTTCTCCTGTTGTTCTCCTGACCTGGAATCATTTTTCATGACCCGCAGACCATTTTACTCTCCACGTGAATTCACTTCTTTTATATTGGCTGGAGTTTAAATCCCCCCGCAAGCTGACGTGAAAGTGGCTCAACATCAACTCGCCGAACAAATATTAGGAGTGGAGAGAAGGAGAGCGAACACGTATTCCCCAGTTATTGTCCTTGGGGATTTTAACAAGGGCAACTTACCTCACAAACTCCCTAAATATAAACAGTTAATCAAATGCCCGACCAGGGAGGAGAAGATTCTGGATCACTGTTACAGCACCATCAGCAGAGCTTATCACGCAGTTCCCTGCGCGGCTCTGGGACTATCTGACCACGCTCTTATTCATCTGATCCCGGCATACAGGCAGAAACTAAAACTTTCTAAACCTGCTCTGCGGACATCAAAGAATTGGAGTAGCAGTGGAGGAGCTGCGTGACTGCCTTGACACCACAGACTGGGACATTTTTAGGACTTCTTCTAACAGCCTGGACGAATACACAGAGTCTGTGACGTCATACATCAGCTTCTGTGAGGACAGATGTATTCCAACACGCATCAGGGTGAGTTACAACAATGACAAGCCCTGGTTCACAGCAAGACTCAAACAGCTTCGTTTGGAGAAGGAGAGGGCTTTCAGGAGTGGAGACAAGGAAAGGTTCAGACTAGCTAAGTACACGTTTGGCAAGGAGATTAAGGAGGCCAGACGACAGTACTCAAAGAAGCTAGAACAACAGTTTGCAACCAATGACTCCTCGTCAGTCTGGGTTAGGGTTAGAGTGATCACAGACTGCAAAACCAAATCCCCCCACTCTATGGAAGACCTCAGACTTGCAAATGACCTGAACGACTTCTACTGTAGATTCGACAGACAATGGAGCAGCCCTGACTCTGACCCACAAAACCAACCCTCCCCCACAGCTATCACACCTCTTCTTCCCAGCCTGGACAGAGACACTAAACTCTACAGCCCCCTCCCCCCCGTCGCACCTCTCTCCATCCAGGAGAGAGACGTTAACAAATTGTTAAAGAAACAGAACCCCCGCAAGGCAGCTGGACCAGATGCTGTCTCCCCCTCCACACTGAAGCACTGTGCAGACCAGCTGTCTCCAGTGTTTACGGACATCTTCAACACCTCACTGGCTGAATGCATGGTACCTGCCTGCTTCAAAACATCCACCATCATCCCAGTTCCCAAAAAGCAGAGGATCACAGGCCTTAACAACTACAGACCACTCTCCCTGACCTCTGTGGTAATGAAGACCTTTGAGCGCCTCGTGCTCACCCACCTCAAGGCCATCACCAACCCCCTCCTTGACCCACTGCAGTTTGCCTATAGAGCCAACAGGTCTGTTGACGAGGCAGTCAACATGGGACTTCACTTCATCCTACAGCACCTAGACTCCCCTGGCACCTACGCCAGGATCCTGTTTGTGGACTTCAGCTCTGCATTTAACACTATCGCCCCAGCTCTCCTCCAGGATAAGCTATCCCAGCTGAGCGTGCCTGAGCTCACCTGCAGGTGGATCACTGACTTTATGACAGACAGGAAGCAGCAGGTACAGCTGAGCAAGCTTGTCTCGGAGCCCCGGACCATCAGCACCAGAGCCCCACAAGGCTGCGTGCTCTCTCCTCTACTCTTCTCCCTCTACACCAACAGCTGCACCTCTAGCCAGCCTTCTGTCAAACTCCTGAAGTTCACGGATGACACTACCCTCATTGGATTAATCTCCAACGGTGATGAGGCCGCCTACAGGGAGGAAGTTGACAGCCTGGCTTCCTGGTGCAGCCAGAACTACTTGGAACTGAACGCCCTAAAAACTGTAGAGATGGTAGTAGACTTCAGGAGAAGCCCAGCCTCAACCGCCCCCCTCATTATGTGTGACTCCCCAGTTGGAGTCATTCAGATTCCTGGGGACAATAATTTCAAAGGACCTCAGGTGGGCGGAGAATATCACCTCCACCATCAAGAAGGCCCAGCAGAGGATGTTTTTCCTACGGCAGCTGAAGAAGTTCAACATGCCGCAGAAAGTGATGGTTGAGTTCTACATGGCCATCATTGAGTCCATCCTCAGCTCATCAATCACCGTCTGGTTCGCTGCCTCCACTGCCAAGGACAAAGGCAGATTGCAGCGGATCATTCGGTCAGCTGAGAAGGTCATCGGCTGCAACCTGCCATTGCCATCTCTCCTGGACCTGTTCCACTCCAGGACCAGTAAGAGAGCAGGAAAGATCATCGCTGATCCTTCCCATCCTGGTCATCACCTCTTCCAGAGATTTCCATCCGGCAAAAGGTTCCGGTCAATCAAGACTAAAACATCGCGCCACCTGATCAGTTTCTTCCCTATGGCAGTGGGGCTCACAACCAAGCCCCCTGCCTCTCTCTGACCCCCCCCCCCCACCCTGTCACACAAACAATGCACTGACAGTGTAATTTATAATTATTCTAATTTATAGTGTACATGCCCCACAACCATTTCACAGCCTCTTGTGCCTACAAGATGTATTGTTCTGCTGCTCTTTTTTGTAAAATTTTTATTTTTGTTAATACTTCGCTTGTCAATATTTCTTGTCAATATTTGCTATTTGTTTTTTATGTCCACGCACCAACCTCACCAAGTCAATTTCCTGTATGTGCAAATATACTTGGCCAAATAAAAGAATTCTGATAGTCAACACGACCACATCAGTACAGTCAACACGACCACAGCTGTCAGTGGTCAACATGACCACATCAGTATGGTCAACACGACCACAGCTGTCAGTAGTCAACACCACCACATCAGTGTGGTCAACACAACCACATTAGTATGGTCAACACAACCACATTAGTATGGTCAACACAACCACATTAGTATGGTCAACACAACCACACCAGTATGGTCAACACAACCACATTAGTATGGTCAACACAACCACACCAGTATGGTCAACACAACCACATCAGTACAGTCAACACGACCACAGCTGTCAGTAGTCAACACCACCACATCAGTTCGGTCAACACGACCACATCAATATGGTGAACACGACTACATCTGTCAGTGGTCAACACGACCACATCAGCACGGTCAACGACAACATCAGTACGGTCAACATGACGACTTCAGTATGGTCAACACGACCACACCAATACGGTCAACACGACCACATCAGTACGGTCAACACAACCACATCAGCATGATCAACAAGACCACATCAGTACGGTCAACACGTCCACATCAATACGGTCAACACAACCACAATCACATCATTACGGTCAACACAACCACATATGTCAGTGGTCAACACGACCACAGCTGGTTGCTGTAGGTGTGGTTAGCAGGCACTCTCCGAGTTGGCTTACTCCTTACTGAAGCAATTGGCTGACTGCGCATGGCCGCTGGCTCTTGAGGGGACCAGAGCTTTCTAAGAACTGTTGTCAAGGCAACAACACAGCCGACTGCCGGCTACACGGCCAATCCCGCACGGTGTCTTATTCATAAGAAACGGCTTTCTCGATGAGACTGAAACAAGTAGGCTAGTTATTGTACGCAAAGAGCTTATCTTATATATTTATCTTCCCACTCCACTATTGCTGTTGTGTTTCTGCTGCTACCTCTACCTTATATTATAATTTTATTATGACTTCATTGTTGCACTGTTGAGGAGCTAGCTTCGCCAAAGCATTTCATTACACCGTCTCCGGCTGTATTCTGTGTATATGACAAATAAACGTTGAATTGATTTGAGCTTTTACGCAGATTTTACGCAGTGAGATGTTTTGAAGTTGATCTTCAAACTGCAGTACACGTTCACAGGAGAACCAACGTCGCAAGACACCAGTTTGTATCAGCGTAAGTATGAACGTTAGTGTCATATGATCGTGAAGATGGTTCTCCGTATTAAACAGGACAGGATGCGACGGTAGACTACCGAACAACCACCGGACTCCTTCAGATCCTGTACAGCAGCGCGCCTCTGCGCACACAGAACACGCACACATGCATTACAACACCGGAGATGTCGGCTACCTACCGTAGGAAGAAGATCCACAGACTTTCATAGCAGATTGGACATGTTCATCATGCCTTCAACAAGGTCACTTAGAGACAGCTGCTGAGACAAAGTTAATTCACCAGCCCAGATTGATCTGTGTTCTCTGAGCTCCAAAAGTGTAACTCCGCCCACCTACTTCCGGTCGATGCACATTTATGTAAATTAAGATGTCTTCAAAATAAAAGCGCCCACGTTAAACTTGTTTAAGCATTTAGAAATACTAAATATGGAAAAAGGAACCACTCATTACATGTAACTATATCTGGAAATAAACATTTAATCATCTCAATGTATTATTTCTGTTTTTAAGGGTTTGTAATTCTTCTAATATTCAAATTACCCTTGCTGCACTGCATAGCGGACACATAATGGACTGTACACAAAATATTTTCCAAAGCTAAACATGATTTTCACTACCACTGTACTCCACAACACTTCTAGTATACACATCAACTGAGTTTCAACCATGAGCGATGTCATACGAACAATTGTTGACCCTTTACTGTGACCC